>NW_010392631.1:52527-78831 GCF_000710305.1 Buceros rhinoceros silvestris
TATGAATGAAGTCCGAAATTGCTCATGTAAGCTCTTTTATATCCCAGGGGTTTTTTGAAGGAACCATTCTTATTATGCTCCTCAGCTCTTCATTATCTAGCCAGAGTTTCAGCCACTTTTTTATTTCTGGTCACTAAGTTACCACGCCAAGGCTTGCCTTGATGCCTTTTGCCGTGTGCCTTTTCTGTTGCAAAGTTCCCAAAAGGCAGCCTGAGACACCTTTGGGTAAGACTCACAAGGTGACATTAGCTGTAGCCATCCTCAATGAATTCAGATGTTGTTAGAGGCTGTTGCAGCTGCAAAGTCTCCTCTGCACATGTAAAGCATTTACCAAGTTTTCTGGGACCCCAAGAGTCCAGACAGATGGATGTGTCACACCCTACCTGCACGCCTCAGTAGCCCCCTTTTCTCTGAAAGGCAGCAAGAAACTGTGGCTTATCACAGCTATTATTCTTATTATTCTTATTATTCTGCTTTCAACAGTGGTAGGAAAGCGGATACCAAAAGTTTTGGGGAGCTGAGAAGGCAGAGGGCCTGTGAATTACAGGTTAATCATTTCAGGTCCTGCTGCTTTATGCCCCATTTGTTGTGCCAGCTTTCCATAAACAAACTTTGGGAATCCTTGTTCTAATAGTATCTTCACATCTTCTTAATGGTTATGTTTTTTCACTCCATATGGCCACTTCATCTGCATTAAAACTCCTCACTTATAATGAAAATTCCTTCTGTCGTTTCTGTGTTTAGCCAGGTCTGTTGCTCAGATGGTGCAACCACTGAATGGTTAAACTGAGTCGATGTAAAATGTTGCTTTTCTAGCTATAGGCAAGGGCAAAAATAAATATCTTTGATACCATATCTATTTAACTGAAAATCTAACTAGACCTCAAAATCTGTGCACTTTTTCACATATGTTAGAAACAGATCCTCTATGAGCTGAATTGTAATAGCCATTCCTACCACCACCTCCTCCTCCTCAGAAGCCTGACTGCTCTTGATTATATCCCGATTGTGTCCAAGGAAAATTGTCTGGATTGAGTGAAGTTGAGAGAGAAATTGAATGTTTTTTTAACACCATAACACTTTGGCTGTGCTGGACAAAAGGTCCTGTGTTTCCAATACGAACTGACAAGGAATGTAAGAAAAACAGATAAAAGCAGAAGAACAGAGTGAACCTATGATAGTACTTCCCCATGCCATCTCTTCTGCTCGAGGTATCTCTGGCCATTTTAAGCCATATATAACGTTCTTGCACATGGTAGGATTTTTGTTCCATGAGTTTGTCAAATTTCTTCTTGAGTACATGGAAATCTTTAGCATCAGCATCATCCAATAACAAGCATTTTTCAGCTGTATTTTGCATGACAAAGTACTTCCTCTTGTTTCTTTTGAACTTGCTGGATGACAGTCTTACCTGGCCTACCCTAATTCTTGTCATATGCAGAACAACGTCCAGTAGTTCCTGACTCACTTTCAGCACTGCAGCTATTAATTTCACAGATCTCTATCATATTTTTCTTTAGGTTTTGCCCTACTGAGTTATTTCTTGCAGAATCTATTCCAAGCTTTCTTTTGATCATTGCTTTTCTCTGTTCCTCTTCTAGGTCTGCTTTATTTTTTTTGAAAGAAGGATCATACAGTAGCAAGGTCATCAATTTAGACAGTGACAGAAAGAGACATTCCCTTCCCTTCCCTTCCCTTCCCTTCCCTTCCCTTCCCTTCCCTTCCCTTCCCTTCCCTGTTCTTTTCCTATTAACTCTAAGGTAACTGTGCTCATTAAAGACCTTATGCAAATCACCTTTTCCTCAAGAAGAAGATTCCCATTAACATTTCCCATTTGAATCAAACCAGGCATTACTTTTCCTACTGCCCAAAGATGGAACAACAGGAGTGCAAAAACACATTCTTGCATTGCTCCGGTTGATCAACCGTAGTATCACACTCACTTTATCCTGTGTAAAGCTCATTATTAACACCACATAAAGCCCCATCCATAAATCTAACAAACACCCAAACATGGATTTCATGATGTTAACAAGAACTATGCCCTTGATTTCTCTCCGGGTCTTTATTTCTCTCTAAGAGCCAATAAAGTAATGTGGTGCTGCAAAAGCACAGTGCTCTGCCAGAGACAGCACCCTAATTGCCTCAGTCCCCCGGTGGCTGGATATGTTCTTCATCCCTGTAAAGAAAAACCGAATATTTTAAATTCACTGATGATTAGCTTCAACCAGACTGGTCATTTTGTTGTGACATTCAAAGATTTTGCTAAGTAGGGTGAGAGGATTTTTGTTTTGAGGTGATCATGATAGATTATTTCTACTGTATAATTTTCCTCTTGGTCTTTTAAAATATTGTCTTAAATCTTTGTTTCATCCAGCCTTCTTTTGCCAAAAGTCATTCTTACTCAAGACACTTATGTCTAGAGTCACTTATGGGACTTTTATTTAGCAAAGGAAGCTGATTTAATTGGGGACTGGGAAGCTGTGGCGGTAGTTTTGCTGCTTCTTGCTCAGAATTCTTCTTTTAGTTTCTGGTGATGCATTATTTCTGAATTTCTCCTTGCATGCTTTCTCTTAGCAATTCCATTTCCAACATTAACTCGCACCTTTATTACCTCAGAGCTGTAAATACGTCTCCGGCAGCCCCTGTGGCAAGGTGCTGCTGTAAGGCATGATGCCTTTTTAACTTTATCACTAAATGTGCCTTGGAAGTTTGCCTCTCCTTTCTACCCTTGCCTCTCTCCTCTCTCAGGAAACCAGATTTTTCAATCAGAATATCTGGGCAGCCAGTTCAAAGGCAGGCTAATTCTTCAGTAGCACTATAAATAAGCCTGTCTCTCTCTGCTCCTTCAGTTCAGCAGCTCAGGCCTCCTGGTATCATAAAAGTCTCTGTCACGGGAACCTTTGCTCTGTGACTGCACATTTTTGGGCAATAGGGCATGTAACACGCTTTTGAGTCTTCCTATGCCAAGATGCAGAAAATCAATTTTAATGTCCCTACAAAAAAGAGCTAGTGAAGCGAAAGGCTATCAATATTGCCAGCCACCCTCCTGCACTGCAGGTATGAAGAGAAATGCCACAAAAATAAAAAAGGGTTCAGTGCTTTCTTCAGCCAGTTACTGTTGTGACAGTAATTAGCCGTGTAACACAGGGCAAGGGAATGGAAATGGAAAAGTTAGTATCTTTTTTCATAATTTTCATAAGAAATATTTGTTTCAATAAAGGAAAAAATTAAAAGATTATGCTTTCTTTGCCTTCCTATTAGTAGATCTTACTCTGGTCATGTCAGCACCAGATCAGAGATCAAATGAGAAAATCGAAAAGCAACGTCTAGAAACATACAGTACCTGAACAGAAAACGTTGAGAAAAATTTCCCAACACGCAAGTCAGTAAACAGCAAAGCAATGGTACTGTGAAGATCTCCTTGTAGTTGTAATTAAAATCCCTGCTTCGTAACAGTCAGTAATAATTGGCTTTATCTTATCTTGCTGCATCTGAGGCATAAAATCACCCTTATCTTGATTTTTTTTAAGCCCTCATGGTAGCTTCAAAATTTATAATGGTTGAACTCCACAGAAGAGAAAAATGGAAAGTGAAAAGATGAGAGAGAACAAATCAAAACAATCGATTCAAACCAAACTGTTTTTTAAAAGCTGAACATTAAATGTCTTCAGAACATTTCACTTCAGGGTTTTGACAGAGGCAAATTCTAAAATCTTGGAATTCATAGTAGAAAAGAAGTCAACAGCTTTTGTCAGCAAGTAACACATAAACGGGATTATTTCAATCATATGAGAATCTTAACCTTTGCAACTGTGCATTTCTGGGGGTATTTTGAGTTGTCTGCTGCCGCTAACCTCTGCCTTTCCGAGTGAAACAATTTCTCAGCGCAGTCTGAGTGTTGCACGTGGCTGTCTATTGGTTTTACTTAGCAATAAGGAAGAGTTGTGCTGTGCAAGACTTCGCTGTTAATGTACAAAGACTGATACACACGAAATATCAGCACAGCATTTGGCACAGTGAAAGTCTCTTTAGGCTGGCTATATATCAAAAATAAATGGATGTTCAACAGGTGGATTTAGTTGGTGGGTTATTTTTCTCTAAATAGCCTCTTAATAACAGCATCATTTAAGCAACTTCAGAAAGAAATAATGCCAAGTGCAAAGAGGCAAATGTAACAAGGCTGTGAGAAACGTGTTCGTACAGCACATGGAAATGTGGACTGGATTACAGACTAGGTGATTCCCTAGAAACACCTACAATAAAAAAACTTCGGTGTGAATAGCTCTTTCTACTATGAGCCAGCTGTTTGAAGAATTATGCAGGTACTACTGTGCAACCTGTTTAAAAAAGAGAATAACATAGCTTGAGAAAGGTTACAAAAGAAGTAGTTTGAGGGTTTATATAAGCAAAAAACAAATACAGTAAGTATGCCAGGCAGGGCCCTACAGGCACTGAAAACACAGTATCCTAAAGGGTAACATCCAGACATGGTATCAGAAAAAGTGAGGCATTCTGAGCGCTGCGTGTGCTCAGAACGTATGAAGTTGGAAGTAGATATTCAATACACAATGCAAAAAGGTCTGAATTATTAAATCCGTGCTGTTTTCCTCTGAGCAATGCTTGCTCATAACAGCTACTTCAATGACACTTCCTAAAAAACACTGAAATAATCACAGGTTTTATTACCTTATTTTATGCTGAAAGCAACATAGCTTAGCGTGTTGCTGTGGCATGAGAAATAATTTTAAAGTTTGTGCCACTGAAAGACATGGTCGGTGCTCTGCTACTGTAAATGGTTGTATTTTGCTAGAAATTCCCTGCAGATAGTATGACTGGTGGGCTGTGAATGCATGGGTAAATAACAAACTCAGAGCGCACAGAGCTGTCAAGTTCTTGAAACAAAGAAATAAATAAATCACGTTGTGCGTTGTTTTACTACATGAAAGTGTCTACAACGCTTCTATATTTAAAGTAATAATATTGTATTTCTAGCTGAGGTAGAGAAGATTTTCACAATAATAATTTTTTTATATTGTAACATATACATATAGCTGTTAAACGCATGGAATACATACTGTGAGAAACTTGGGATAGTTTGGCAAAGATGTTTTTCCCAACAGAAGGAAAAATACATATTCTAAAGACTTTGTTTTTAAAAATAAAACCCAGGGAGTGGGGGCCCAGGATTATTCTGGGAAAATAAGATCGTTTTGGAAGTGAAATCGAGTAGCCAACAACTTTGCCTCCAGAGCAAGGAACGTGCAGAGCCTCGCTGGTGACCAGGGGTGGCAGGGTTGCCCCAGAGCAGACCCTCCTGGGCAGGCATCAGGGGTTGTCCCCGGAGCCCCAGCCCTGCGAGAAGACAGGGATGTCCAGAGTGTACCCTCAGCACCTGCTGTCAGCAGCTCAGACATTCCTCGGTGGGATATGGGGCCACGGGGCCATCACTGCGTGCATCCATCCGCTGCGGCTCAGCCTAGGGTCCAGCACGGGTTTAACCTCTCTGCTTCCCAGAACATCCCCATTCTGACAAACAGCCATTATTTCCAGGGGAAAGCTATTTTCTTGTAAAATTCCCAGCCAGCTGTAATCAGGAGTTACAACTATTTCCTTCCAGAGGCTGTTTTCTACAACAAAGCAATATGCTTTGCAAGGCTTGTGACAAATATGTCTTTAACACTGACGGTGTGCCAGGCAACTACTTTTTACCTGTGTGTGCCAAGCTGTGCAGGATCAGGTGTCCATTCTTCTCCTGCCACATTTTAAAAGCAAGTGTGTGAGCTATTACTGCAAAAGACACCCCTGTCACAAAATAATATGGTAATAATAAAAAAGTGTTGCTGCCTTTCCCGTGCTGCCTTTCTAGCGTTATCGGATTTTGCTCACTGGTGGAGCCAAACTAGCTTATTATATAAATCCACGGACTTCCATGGGGTGGGGTTTTTTCACGTTAGGAAACAATTAATTTCATGGTGTTTGTGAACTGTTAAAAATAACTGTACCTATCTTTTTCTCTTTTCTACAGTCTGCAGAAGACACCACATGAAAACACAGTGATATAAACCTAGATGGACCTGCAGACACATTTATTCACGATGCATTTTAAGAGCTGAAATCACCAATGCAATGCTGCTCACTAGCTGTATTTTCAATGGTCCCGAGGCGTATAGCAACAGCTTACAATGCTGATGTACTGCACCATGTGCTTTTTGCCAGTTCTCAAAAGTCAAGTGTACCTATAGAACCAAAATTTAAATTATAACTTTGTGGTTCACTTCACTTTTTCTATCTGCTTGCAACACATACATACTGTAACGTACTTGCTCTACTCATTTGGTATTTAATACCACTGCGAATTGTTCTAACCCAATTTGTGTGTTAATTTGGGTGACTGGCATAAGCTGTGCCTAGCATAATTTCAGGTGTTCAGTTCAGTTAGAAATTCATCCTGTAGAAATGCCTACTAGCACTAATCTCTCAAGGCATATATGTATGACAATGGGTGTAGGTAGGATTAAGTTTAGCTATTTTTTGACTCAGTGGCACCTGGCAGAGTATTTCTTGCAATTTGAAATATGCCTGCAAGACTAGTTAACATGTTAGAAAAACCAGGATAGGTCTGAGATTTTTGTTAGCCCCTGACTTAACCTTGGTTAGATGTTTCCAGAAGCCTAACCAAAGTCAGAACAAGCTGACTACCTGCACCTAAAAAAAAAGAAATAAAAAAGAAGAAAGAAAGAAAGGAAGAAAGGTGCTGTACCCTTTCTTTTCTGTTTTCTCCTCTCTGGTAGATCAAATATTTTAATACCTCATCAGTAAGACATAGTGTCCATAATGTTGGCCTAAAGGAGCAAGAGAAGGATTGGAGGAAGAGAGAAGGAAGACATTTAGAGAGTGCAGAAGACACCTGAGTGCGGCCTTTGTGGGTGTATGAGGACAGGAATGGATGCAAAATGGTTTAAATCCCGTCTCCCTTTCCTGCACACTGGCTTTCTTTTTCAGTTTAAGAATCAAGAAAGAGGTCATGGTGCTTTATTCAAAGCATTGCAAGTCATCGGCCAGCTGTTTATCCATCAGGAGCCTCAGAGGAGATAAGGGAGAACAGCCCCATCCTCCTATTTCCTTCCTGCATTTGAAAGCATTCCTGATCAGAGAGGGAAAAACCCTTTCTAAGTATTATGAGTCACAAGCCTCCATTCAAACAGCTCCCTTCAAAGGTGTCACATTTTTTTGTACAGCAAGAGGCTTTTTTATTTGGAAGAAACTACTTCAGCTCCAGAAAGCAGTAACCACCATTGAGCTGGGGTGCTGCAGGACAACTGCTGAAGGGCAGCGAACATCACTCCACAGTACAGGACAATTACAGCATCCTTCCCTCACCCCCTCCCTCCCATTCAGCATGGATACCTGTGCATCCTCTCCTGTGGATTATAACATTAGAAAAATTTAAAAGTCCTCTAGATGAGCTGTTATTTATAGAAAGCCTCTGTCCCTGGGTCTCTCTCCAGCTCTTTGCCTCATCTCCTTTCCAGCCACTCCTCCTCCCTGCCCAGACACAGCTCTTCCGGTTCCCTCCCACACCCCAAGCCAAGGGCTCAAAGAAGGTGAGGGTTGCCTGGATGCAAGATAGGAGAGTGCCTTGGACCCCAAGCACAGATCCCAGGCTGGCCCTGGTGTCCTGAGAGCTTCCACAGGAGCCTTGGGGCTCTTTGTATGAGAAAATGGCTATAAAAATACTGGCTATGAAATAAATGGCCATCAAATGTGGTAGCTCCCATACACTGAAAAGAGTTTGCTTTACCCCAGGGAAAATATTTATTATTATTATTCAGGTAAGCCTGCCTTAATGCTTTTATTCCTGTTTCCCAACTTGCGAACAGCAAACAGAATTAAACCCTCAAACAACTGTAGACATAGGAGAGGAAGAGCAAAAACTGACTTGTACATACAGACTCCTTAAGGATCTGCCTTATATTTTACCAAAAAACAGCCTTCTGTTGTTCAGTCTTAGTGAGGCTTGATGATTTAAACTAAAGTTCTTGAGATACACTGATTTGTTTTCCCTAGGAGCACATGAGAAGAGCAGAAGCCTTCCATGCAGTCTCAGACCCTCAGTTAAAGGTTTTGTTCATCCTCTCCGACTCAAGCCTAAAAACCTCTTAATAGAAGACAGGTTTCTCTAGAAATTTCCCATAATGTCCATGAGGTGCAAAAGACCTAGCTTAGCACCAGAGGATGACTGCAAAGCAGTGCATGGAGGTACCAAGAACGCCGAGGAAACACCACTCTGCAGACACGGGACAGCAAAGAGCCACTCATGAAGGGTACAGCCTGGTCACTGCAAAGGCATAGGTCGTGCTAAGACACCCAGACACAGCTACAGCTGGTGTGGTGTAGGAGGACTGCAAGCATGTCCCTGGGACACCTTTCCCCAACCAGGGCAGCCATCCCAGTGGCGCCATGCTGAGTCTCCTCTTCCCACAGGCCCTTGCTCTGGAGGGTTGTCCGTGGGTGTTCGTTTTTACTGCCGAAGCTGAAATGCTTCCTGAAATGCTGTCAAAACTTGTCATCACTAAATAGGTCAGACTGGCTGGAGCATTGTGTAGGCTCCTCCTGAAACCTTGCCAACGTGTCTTAACCAGCGTCCTTTCATGTCTGGGTTTTCATTCCCTTGTCCAAACCCAAGCCATACCAATGAACAAAAGTTAACTCCGAAATTCACTCCAACTTTTGTCCTAATGCGGCTTTGAGCCAAAGGCAAAGAGTTAGTGCTTTAATCCACTTCACCATCTATCCCTCTGGGGGTTCATAACTCAGCCATGAATGTTTGTTTTGAGCTGAAACTTGCAGTGCAGGTTCTCCTCCAAAGAGCCACGGCAGGGTGGTGGGCAGCCACTCTCCAGCAGGCACCGCAGCTGCCTGTGCTCTGGAGAGCCCACGGTGGGATTCATGTTATAATCCCCCAGTGGAGGATGTGGGGGAGAGGAAGGGCAGAGCCCTCCTGCAATGAGAGAGGTGGGAAACGTAAGTGTTGATATCAGGATGATGCTCACAATTAAATAACATCTGTGTAACCAGTTCCTAGTTCTAAAACCAAAAAATTTTGTATTTGTGAGCATACATTTTTGCGTCTTTGCAATTTTATGCAGATTTTTATAATGCAGAATAAGATTCAAGCAAACAATTCACTTTATCTGAGGTTCTACCACTGGGTTGCCTGCATGTCTCAGGTGTAGGGTGTGGGGATTTTTTTTTTCTTAATGCCCTTGTGAAATGTGGAAATGCTATCTTCATATTACAGAGAAGCTAAACAACTTCCTTGAGGCCAGGTAGGACGTCTCAAGAAAAACAAAGATGGGAAACGTTTCACAGAATCCAGATTGCTGAAGTCCCGTGGTGGATTCCCAAGCGCAGGGGCACCGAGATGTGAACCTTGACCTTTAGCGGCTAAAAAATAGAATTAGACACCCTCTGATCAGAACACAAAGTACTTTATATATGCTGTGTTTACCGACAGCTTTCCTCGGTTTTGATTTCTCGAGTTACATCTTTAATCTCTTTAATGCAAAGCTTGGTGGTATTATATCAATAATGGATCTCATGAAAGATTTTCCATTTCTAAAATCCTTTTTCTGTTCTAACATGCACCTTCAACACACACCTTATTGAACAGCTCTCTTGTTTTGATTACGTAGAAACCTTTCCAAGGGTAACAGTTAGTTCATCTGAATTTTGAGACTCCGGGAGGAAAACAATCTTTGTAACCTGCTGTCATCTATACATGGGTATACATACCACCACACCAAGGATTGTTGCGGCTGTAAGCATGGTCAATAACGTTTTATTTCATATGCTTAACGTTTATTTAATGGGGCACAGTCACTTAATCCATAAATTTCCTTACAATTTTTGGAGTGGTCCAAGCTGATCAAGCATGATGCAAGCAGATTTGCAGCAGGGACCAAGTTCGAGTACAAAAGTAGGTGGAAAAACCATATTCATTATCAACTACTGCTGAGTTAGTGTGAGGACGGGCATGATTAAGCAAGTGTGTGAATGTGAATAGTTGAGAAGTTGAGGTGTTCTTGGAAATGCAGCCCTCTGCACAATGCTGCACAAAGATCTGCCCACTTAATTCTAGCTGAGAGAGCATTAACCGATCAATCAGCAGCTCACCCACACAGCCATTTACCTGCAAGGGAGAGAGGGACAGGGCTTGCATGGGAAGAAGAGCCACATATTCAGGCAGGCAGTTGCAGGATCTGGAAGGCTGAAGGATGGACAGTTCAGATGAGAAAAATACAGCCCAGTTTCCCGTGGTACCTCAGTGCTGCCTGCAGAAAGCTGTATCAACCAGTATGACCAGCACAGGCTGCATAGTTCGTGCTTCACTCAGGAAAATGGCCACAAAAAGTTGTCAAAAGAACACAACAGCTGTAATCGACCACCTGCACAGACTCTTTTAGCAAAATATAATCACCAGGTTTGGAGTCCTCTTTGCTGTAAGTCCACATCAGGCTCCCATCAGCACAGCCACACTGTTGAGACATGTCTCTGGGCCTTCCGACTGTATCTCCAACTTGCTGACATCAGCAAGCCCACTTCATCCAAATATGTTGCATAAGAATGGATTTTGCCAGATGTCATTTAGCAGATCAAAACCACAACAAGTGGTGACTCCCACTTCTTGAGTTGCTGAGTCCTTTAACAGGAAAATCAGACAATGATTCACCATATATGAATGAGATGGTACGCTGCAGTGGCTTTGCCGTGCCTCGTAACCTGCTGCCCTGCCACAAAGAAAAATCTTTGCACACTTTCCAAACAGTATTTCAGTATATTCTAGTTACATATAAGGCTGGAAAGCTTATTGAGATACCACCATTGATGGACACATATGACCCACAAGTCTGAGACTCATGGATCCCTATAGGTAGATACTTTGCCTTATAGGCGCATACATCAGCAAATATACCCTCGATAAACATAGATGTGTGAAGAAGAGATGTAGGAGGGTCATCTTAGGAATATTAGCTTAAACTGCTCGAAAGATATGCTTGTATGTCAAGCACGTCTGATACTCATGAATATACAACTGATTTCTCTTCTACATCTTGCTCTGTCCCATTCACGGCATTATGAGAAGTGGCTCAGCTTTGCTCTTTAATGAAAGAAGCTTCACAACCGCCAGTCCAAGTGAGAAACCAAGCCCGCAGGCAGGCAGAATAAGACATTACTGAGGAGTCCCTTTGAGAAAGAAAAATGAACCGTCATCAAACCTAGCTCAGCAGAAGCCATGCATCTTACCCGTCTTCTCACTTCCAAAGCCAATTTAGCACAAACATTCTTTGAAGTACCAGAGTTTACCCAGGAGCCGTTAAATCATCGCTGGGCACTGGTAAAGATCTAATGACTAAGCAAAAACATTTTGCACCTCATTTCAGCCATGCATGCTGCTTCGAACAGGTGCTCTAGTCATGAAGTGTGCTCCAGTCTGATAGTGCCTGACCGCAGAAAAAGGCTTGTGGCCCACCAAAGAAAAGCCTGTTCTGGGAAAGCCGTCAGGCCACAGGATCACAAGCTGGCAGTCACCACCTCTGCGTGTCACAGGCAGTTTGTCACCTAGCTCCTCTGTTGCCTGTGTTTATCTGGTGCTTGGTCTGATCATCATTAAACGGCATGGGAGCAACATGAGTTGACCTCCTTACACATCCTTACTCCAGTTCCTGGAGTTCTTTGTCTAGCCCTTCTCCACACCCATGTTCTTACGAAAGAAACAGAAAAATTCCCAAACAAGCAAACCAGAAAAAACACTGGAGAGAGAGAGAGAGAGAGAAAGAGTGGCAAGGAGACAGATACTGATGAAACATCCCAGCTCCCAGGAGCTGGCACTTGCTTTTCCCGGTGGCCCTCTCTGAATGCAGCAGCACTGGCTGACATACAGTGGGACTTGGTGTTCTGACCTTTTCAGGGGGTTTCTCTTTCCTTTGGGTGATTATTAAATGTGTGCGCTTCTCCGATATTTGTCTCTTTGGTCTAGAAATAGCATAGAAATAACATTTCAGCTGAACGAGAACACGCTGACTTCTGATGTTTTCCACAATAGACGGGTTGATGTGAATACGAAAGATGATGTACTTGATTTGCCTCATTTTTACCAGCCTCTAGAGAGTTTAATCTATCCAGAAAAGAAGTGTCTGTCTGATTTTTTTTTTCCTGCGTGGCTGTCAGTTCATCATCTTGTAAGACAGAATTATTCTAAAAACAAAGAAGTAGCATTCATAAGGCAACTTGATGAGTTTACTCATCCTATTTGTAGTCAACTTTCTCTATGAGATTATGTTGATTCACATTTAATTGGCCAGCTACCATCAAAAAGGTGCCCAAAATTTGAAACAAAGGGGGTTTCTGTCTGCTTATCAATATTTACTAAATTGAAACTGTCAGATGCAGCTTTTATGAAACTGGCCTAAAGCAACACATGTTTACTTCATGTTTACTTACAAGTATAAGCTTATTTTGCATACTTCCTTATATTTATTTTCACTCATTTTGTTTCCCAAAGAAAAGAAGGAAAAAACACTTTAAACATCACACCAACAGAAAAAGTTCTCAGGCCATGTTTTCTTATTTTTATAAAGTTTTTTTTTTTTTAAATCCTCACAGTAGGAAAGTTACACACTGAATATTGTTAACAAGGATGGTCCTGGTTCACTGATCTGCGGGGATATGTCTGACCATCGCAGAAAAAACTGTGATACGGTACAGAACAAAGGGTCTCTTGCTTGATGATCACCAGCAGCCAGACCACAGAGAGCCCCAGCACCTCCTTAAACATGAGACCCCATCCTTTCCCTGAGGGAGGCTTTCCATTGGCCAAAAAAAAGGCAGAAGATGAATTTCATTCCTGGTATCTCTAGCTCAGATTCTGGTAAATAGGGCCTTTCCCTGCTTTTATCGGACACACAAAGCCCCGAGTGACACAAAAATATGTAAGGGCATAAAACAAATGGATGTTGAGCAAGAGCCTCTGCTTTTCTTCCCTAGTCATATGAGGATAAGGTGACATTCAATTACATTAAAAATTGGCAGCTTTACCTAAAAGAGGTCCGCTTTCACATAATTAATGGCTGGAAGTCCTGGCCCCAGGATGTCTTTGAAAAGAAGTGCTGCTCCTTGACTCCAACGAATCTGCACATGCTCCAAACCCAGCCCTGGAAACGCAGTCATCTCCCCAGCACTTCCCAGGATCAACAGTCCGCAGGGTCCAGGCATGACTCTTTGCAAGTATTTTACAGGAAAAGGAACCAGAAAAAAAGCCTCCTTTGTCATGTCACTAAATGCTTGTAACTTATGACATCTGCACAGCAATTGTGAAGATTTAATTCACCAGCAACAACCAGTGACGTGCAGTTTTTCATGAGTCCTGACAACTCTGCTAGAGCTAGGGGCTTCATTGCTAATGACTTAAAAATCTAAGGTGATCAATACTTTTAGACAACATTTATCAGCCACAAAATCTTAAGAAATTCTACATTTTCATTTCCCTCATGGCCTGCATTTTTCCGTGTTTATTTTGATAACTGAAAATCAGACTTAACACTCACTTTGAGAAGCGCTTTGGCAAAATTAGTAATAAAATTAAAAAAAATCTTCTGTCAAGTGGGTATTTTTTGAAGTCATACTGAGTATAACTTGTGATGAGGGTCAGTAGGTAAGCAGTCCCGGTTACTTAGTTGCCAGCAACTTTTTTGCCAGGGTTTTAACAATCATATTTATCCACATCTAATTGCTTGCTAAAAGCAACATCTTCAACAGGTCAGAAGTCAGCCACGAAGCTGTCCAGTTCAGCCCCCCAAGACCTGGAGTGGTATGAATGGAGTATGTTCTACAGTTACACAAGAGTCTTTAATTTCAATTTTATTCATAACAGAAGCAGATGCAGCTTGCATCTAGATAACTAATGGGGGAAATGCCACAACAGGTGGAGCCAGTATCTGTAGTTCAAAGAACGTGAATGTACAGTACAGCACAGGTTGACTAATAAGAGGACAGATCATGTTGGGTATCGGTGCCAGGTACTGTATCTATAGAAATCTAGGCAGAGAAACAGTGCTAGCAGGTGAGACCAAAGTCTCACCCAATGCCCTGCCTCCAGCAGCTGCTCTAGCAAATGCCCAGGGAAGAGTAAGACAAGCAACAGCTCAAGTATAAAGACAAGCTAGCTTGGCTTCAAAGACCAGCTCCTGAATTTCTGTACTTCAGAGTATTGTAGCAGCAAGTTTAAGGACACTTTTCCTCAGAAATATTCACGAGAAGTAGATGTACAAGCAGAGATGTCATTTTCAATGCTGTAATCCAAGTAATTTAAGTACAGCTGTGTTTGTTAGAGTTTGAAGAGGATACATGATTATTAAAAAAAAAAAAAATCAGCTTCACCAAACCATTTATCTTATTTTCTTTGCTTCTAGAGGATAAAATCATGACAGTGTGATCTCTCCCTCAAGAGGCAGAGAGTTGCGCCTCTCTCCTCACACGAACAACTCCCCGGGCTCTTTCGGGCAGGAGAGAAAATTGCACCCACCAGTGGAGAGGTGCAAGGTGCTGCTACCCATGATGCCAGCGATGGGCACAGCCACACAGAGCCGCCGAGCAGCCCAAAACAAAGGCGGTCTCGGTAGTGTCGGTAAGTTGAACACCTTTGTCTCAATGGTCAGCGTGCTTGGTGTTCTCCAAACACCAGTTTCTTCAATCTATAAAAACGTTATGCTTATAAGAAGGGGCAGATGATTTAGGCAGAGAAGGTTAGTATCATGTTAATTGATAATTGCCCTTCATAGTGATTCAGCCCAGTGCCTGAATTGCTAAAATACCAAAATAAATACATGTGGCAGGCCCAATACACCTGTCAAGATAAGCACCTGAAAGTTAGGGTTTCCATGTGAATTAAAGCACTTTATCTTTTGAGGCTTGTGTCTTACTATTTATAGCACAGCTAGGTGGGTCCTGGTCTCACAGCCTTAAGCATATGAATAGTCCCATTCACCAGCACTACTCAGGAGAGTAAGGACTGTAACAGCATCTTTCACTCTCTCTTTCACCATCAGCAACTGCCAGGTGAGGCCGCTGAGCAGATGCCATTACAACCCACAGGCAGATCCTGATCTCAGTTCAGGGTGGCAAATCAAGGGTAAATCTAAGGCCGTCGCTGCCATTATGACAGGAGTAAAACAGCTGTGAGCTAAGTGGGATCAGGATCAGATCATCTGCTTACAGCCTCATATGTTTCCAAAACATTCTCTGATGGGGGTGAAATTTTCCATGATTGATCTCTGGCCAAAGGCAACTCTTCTTTTTTTTTTTTTTTTTTTCTTTTAAATATAAGCAAACTCTCCATTTTTGAGAGGAGAGAAGAGCTGGAAAGAGGGTAGAGCAATCCGGTGAGGAACAAATCTATAGCCCACAGCCTTTTTGTTTGAGCCTTTGCATCCTCATAGTGCAAAATATGATTTATTACCATAAGATAGTTAATTGTAAAAAAATGGCCAGAAAAAGTGCTATCGGACAAAAACACTGTTTTTATCCTGTTTCTTATGCAAACACAACTCCTGAATATATTTTTGCTGTAATGTATTGTGCAACAGTGGAAATCAGAAAGTAACCGTTACACAGCTGTTTACAGAATGGGAGCTAATAAACCTGACCATGAAACTAATAAATCTTTCTCTCTGTAGTTCGAAGAGTGCAGAAGCATCCCTCTATTTTGCCAAGCCTGCGCAGGGGTCTAACCCACAGGTTCCACATCCAGGAAAAAGAGCAAGTTCAAAGCTACTCATCAGGACAGAAACAAAGAGAGGGGAAACTCATTTGCAAGTGAACAATTTACATTAACACCCAAAAAAAAGCACAGACCCATTTAAGAGAGTTGTATTACTGTTAAAAATAATTTTTAGAAAAGCTATGAATGTATCTTCTGGCATTTGCCACAGACTTTTGGATAAACTACCTCTTCACTACCTCAGAGCAGAAGATGGAGAGCCTGCTTTAGTTTTTCCAGGTTTTTGTTTCCAGCTCAGTGTTTTCTGCCTGAGTGCAGCCCAGATTCCCCGCGAGGTCAGCAGCCATTCAAAATTGCTCCTGCTCCCAGCCAAGCCTCATTATATTTCTGTGCAAACATCCTCCTGAAATCGCGGCTCCACTGACAAACAGTTTTGCCCAGCAGAAAACAACAGGGTAAATCACACCGCCCAGCCAAGCCTCATTATATTTCTGTGCAAACATCCTCCTGAAATCGCGGCTCCACTGACAAACAGTTTTGCCCAGCAGAAAACAACAGGGTAAATCACACCGCGCTCCAAGTCACCACTTTAGAGTTTCCAGCAGATCTATAAAAAGCATGTAACAGCATAGAGGCACAAAATCTTTAACCATGGCAAAAGCAGGCAGTGGCAGTCAGACCTGCATGTTGGTCTAAGGGGGTGTTCAGGATCCATACAAGGTTCAGTTTGATAAGATGGTCACGCATTTAATGATTTTCAAACGCACACAGTGAGGGCCCAGCTCTCGCTCAACCGCAGCATGAACTCTTTATCAAAAAGGTTGCTCTACAATGGGGATCTGACACAGAAGGGGAAAAAAAACACCTTACTCCACAATGGGAAGATGCAGAGCTGCTTGAAGGGGAGGTGTCATTTCACAGAGATGATGGTAGGCTCCACTCCCCATGTTTCCACTGCCACTGGCTCTCTCTGCTGGCACGTGCAGTCCCCGGGAGGTCACATCTCCTTCCCGCACTGGGAAGAGGACGGATGTATTTTATTGGATTTCAATTATTTAGCATGTGTATATCTGTAGTTTGTCTAGTGGCTGGCCCAGTCCTAACCCTTGACAATATCCAAAGGTAGAAATCATGTTACATTCCCAGCAAACCTAAGTGCTGTGTGGCTGATAACACGGCACAAATATTATCATTTGGGAAGTACCACCGAAGTAGCCTCAAATCTGGCAAGTTACCTTATCCATCACAGGCTGTCTGTGAAATCTTACACATATCACTCACCTGTACCTCAGGACCAGGGAGCAGGACTGGCTCAGATGCCTATTCCCCCTGTATCCCTGCCTCACTCTCCTTTAAGTGCTGTTTCTGCACAATTCCAGGCTCTTTTGGTAGTGCTGGTATCTCTCTTCTATACCTCTCGCACAAGCTTTTCCTCAGCTCCCCTGACAGCCCAATTAGACACATTTCACATTTTAAAAGTTCCCTGAGAAGAGCAATCAGGTGAAAAGAGGATCTCCTTCCCACCCGGGGATGCCATTAACACCAGGCTTCAGAGGCAGCCTCACTGACATTGGACATCTTTGTCTCTGCACTACCTTGTTTCGGCAAAGGCCACGGGGAATAGAACCTCCTCCAGAGTCTGCCGCAGCCCTGCAGCCCTCTGGCTGGCCAAGGCTGGAGATCCCAGCGCCATAAAGCACGGGATGCCCTGGGCTCAAGCCTTCCTCATTAAGGAGGAGGGATCCCAGATGAAACTGGCTTTCTTCCCCAACCAAAAGGCAAGAGCTGACCTCCAGCTGGGGAACAACAGTTGGGACTTCTTTCTTCACAGTGCTGACAGCAAAGGCTGCCAGGGGCAGGGGGTGGCTGCTTGGCCAATGCGGCTGGTGGCAGAGGTGTGCTGCAAGACAAGCAGGGGTGGCTGCTGCCCACAGTGCTCGGTGGGGACCGCGAGCACGAGTGGATGAAGCAGTGGCTGCCAAGTCTGGGGGCACTGGGGAGATAAGATGCTGCTCCTGTGGCATGGGTTGCTGCTGGCGCCCCAAAATCATGCTCAGCCCTTGCCGCAGAAGCAATGCTGGGCAGTCCTGACTTGTATGACTAATGCCAAGAGGGGGTTTATGATTCTGGATTTCATCAAGTGTCCTTCCTCAAGTCCAAATTTAAGCCTCTGTCTTCTGTTGGCAAGCTGGGGAGAGCTGCCTCCTCTGCCACAGAGACAGTGCACGTAGAGCGGGTTAAGGCAGAAAGGAACAAAAATAGTGTGGCAATGGGTGACCACAAAAGCACCAGAGTTAGACATGGTTTGTTTAAGTGCCAGAAGTATGCAAGTCATTTTGCCAGACAAGAATCTTCCTCCCAGAGAGGCTCTCAAAGAGCCTATCATCAGTTTTTCTAAAGTGTTTGCAGTTTGCTAGCTGAAGCTTTCCACTGGAGTTGGTCTTGCCTAGGGGCTGTACATTTGCAGGGTTGGAAAACATTGTGTTGATGCATACTTGCCAAATTCAGCTTGTTCCTTGGATTGTTTCCTTTCTCTAATCACTGTTTATCTTTACATGGGCCAGATTGGCCCATTTCTTCCACTCTTTCACTAGTCTCTACAACAGATATATGATCTCTGAATTTCTTCCTTGGCTGATCACCTTCATTCATCAGGGAAATTTTTCCCCTTCTTGGACAATTAGTAAGCACTCAGCAAATTTCCAACAGCACTTTGAAGACCTCAGCCACCTTGGGTTTCCAGGTGTCACACAAGCACTACCCTACATGCATCCAGGCTTTCCCCCTTTTAGCACAGCGTCTCTCACCAACAGCCCACAGAACTACTGTCCTCCAACTCTTGGAGAGGAGTCAGCTCCTCCCTGCTCCCCCCACTTTGGCAGGAAAGCTGAAAAAAAAGAGCTACCCAAAACCTGCCCTCAGCTGTGTTTCTCAGCAGGGATTTTCACCGAGCCAACTGCATTTGTGATTTCTACTCTCCTTCTTATGGTATTTGTTTTCTGTCTATCCACCTCTGTCACTTCTGTACTCCCAGGCCCAGTTGCTTAATGTGCTGCTATCGATGCTTACATTTCAGTCTATATTCTACTCTGAATAGGTAAGACAGATGAATAAAAGATTACCATCCCTTTTCACAGACAGGCAAGTGAGAGAGGGGAAGAATTAGGTTATTCCTTCACAGTCTGCAGCACAGTCACAAGCAGCATCTCAGTCCCTCGAGCTCAGTACGCCAACCATAATCCCATAATTTTCCACCTGAACCCATTCCAGCTCTTACTGATTCTGAAGGGCTGGATGAATATGCTTTAATGGTACCTCTAGCCGCCTGTGACAGCAAAAGCAATACTTTTACACTGAAGAGAGGGGAAGTAACTGGCCACTAAAGCACCAGGAGGCAAATTCAGCCCTTACATAAGTGAAAGCAACTCTGTTTTGCCAAGTCTGAATTTGCCTCTGTATCCATAGCATTGCATTTTTTAAGTTCTTCTGGCCAGAATGAAAGGGGGTTTGGTAACCCAAAGAAACCATAAAGCCCAGCTCCAAACTGGCTATAACACAGCCGGATGCCATCTATGACAGCTGGAGATCATTGGGCTGTGGACGCAGTGCCAACACGCAGATCCATCACCCATTGCCCCCCGCAGGGAGGCAAGGACCATTGCCAGACTATTCCCATCTTGCAGCCAGAACCACGAGGCTGAAGCAGCTCTGCTGCCGTCTCATGCTGTGCTTCTTCTGGCCTGCCTCCGTCGAGAGCCTGCTCTCCACCACCAGGAGCGGAAGCCGGGGCTGAGTGCGGCAGTGAAGCATGGGGCTCCGTGTGCTTCGCCATGGGAATTTTCACACATTAGCCCCTGCAGAACTCCCACTTAGAAATAAAAATCGCAACTTTGGGGCAAAAAGTATTTGCCAAGACCCCTTAATTGGATGAATTTGTATTCCATTTCCCGGTGGCTGTGTAGTATATTTATATACAATTTCTAACTTCTTTCCTCTCAGCACATATTTAACATTTGGGTGTGCAGATCCTTATGGAAGAGAAATGCTATGATTTTATAAAAAACTTGTGTGCTACAGGGTGGTGATGTCCAGGCAGCTGGCATAAATGGGTAGATTCATGTCACTGCTGGAGTCATCTCTGTCAGTGATGAGTTATACTTCATTCAAAACAGTGACATCAGCTCGCAGGCAGTGAAGACAACAAAGTTTGCTTGGGACATCTGAACATACTGCCTTGAAATCCATTTGACACGTTGTGCTACTCTGACCTGTGCTTCTCTCCATGTAAATAAAATGACTAAACCTGCTTTTCTATAATCTTCTTGACCATTTTAAAATAAAAAACCCCAGCTGATTAAGAGCCTTCATACAGCCCCCTTTTCATTTTTGACGAGGCACAAATGCAGCTTATACAAATGTGACAGCTTTTACAAAACACAAAGCCCCAGCAAACACAATCCGGAATAACTTTGACTCTCCAGAACAAACGGGAGAAATAAAGTAGAATAAAGTAGAATAAAGGGCTCCGGGATGCTGAGGCAAGAAAACCTCTCTGCTGTCTGTGAGTGAGAAGTAAAACCTCTCCACTGGCCTTGAGCAAGAAGTACGCCCTGTCCCCTGCCCTACACCAGCATCAGCCAAAATCCAAGATACTGCAGATGGTAACATGCCCCTAGACCACAGCTCGTAACCCAAAAGACCGCAGCCTTTTTGTGATCGCGATTGCAGTGGCCAGTGCAGTGTCTCTATTTAGGCTCTAGAGACCTCCTGAGAATGGTGCCTGGTGACTGCTGCTTGTAGGAAGAAGGTTCCTATGCCCCATTTCCTCCCAAACACACCTGCGCTATGGAGAACTCTATAAAAGGCCAGAGTTTTATACGAAAATACCCCCAAACAAACAGTAAACATTTTCAAGAAATGGTCTAATCACATTCATTTCCTTCAGTGCTTGCTGGAATAATCATGATGAACTCTGTCAGTGTTAATGGGGGTGTTACAAGTATCTGTGTAGGACTGCCTCTGTAATTCAGCATTAATTAGCTGAATCATTATTTTAGAGTGTTACTGAATTATCTTATAATTACCACCTAACTTGGTGCTTGTAAATGAGGCAACAGAAGGAAATAGCAATTCTTTTAAATGTACTTAAAATTAAGAAGGCATAATAAACACTCCGTTCTGTCCTTTTCAGAAGCTTTTTTATCTTCTGTGAGATGTAAGGCTAGTATAACTGCTTTCATCTATGCCTTGTAGATTTATCACGATCATTATAACAAATGGAAATGAATATTATTCAGGTTTATTACCCCATAGTATATCTTTACGAGCATGCAGGAAACCATGTTGCTTCTTTATCCCCTGCCTATGAAAAGAAAGAAAAAAATCCTGCCTGGGACAACAGAGCATTGTGATTAAAAAGAGATCATTTGATGATCCTAATATAACTGTTTTGCTAATAACTTATCTGCTGTGATTCCCAACACAATCAGACCTAATTGTTGCTCACTACGAAGTCTCATTATGGCTTGACTGGGAAGGCAGTTGGGAAATACCACGTACGTTTTGTTGTCGCTGGTTCTGCTCCGAAAGTGCTAATTCTGTGGTACAAAGTCTAGTGCGCTATATACTCCTGCCTGAAACGTGCAGGAGCAAGGGCGAAGAAAGGGAATGGCTTTGTCACTGGGCAAATCAGAAAAGCTTGGAACACATGGCTGATGTGGGTTCAGACACCTGGGATCACCTCTGTGTGCTGCGGACAAGACACTTGGCTCAGACAGTCACACGTTCCCAAGACAGCATTCAGTATAACTTTTTGCAGGTTGCTCTGACAGCACAGGCAGACGTTTATGAAATCATAAAGAAGCGCGCTAAGCAAACCTCTCCTCATCCTCAGGTTTTTACTGGAAAGTGAAGACATTGTCCAGGTCAACATGTCTGAGGTCTGCTAGACCAAAGGGGAATCAATGCTGTGCAACCAGTTGTGCGAGCAAACAGACATTTCCTGCATGCTTTAGTTTTTAGGGTGTACTCAGAGAGTTGCAGCAGGCACTGACAGCCTGCGTTCTCTTACTTTCACCACACACTCCTCATGCGGGAGCCACAACACACCTGCAGCCTCCTTTTTGTCAGTATTTTGCTGGCAGAGCCGAGGGCAAGTTAGTACTTGACTTCTTTAGCAGCTAAGTGATTCCGAATGTGAGACAAACAAGTGTGCGTATGTTATATATATATGAGGAATGGAGATACTTGAAGAATCTTTGTCGCGAACAGATTTTCAGCCTGACTATTCTCAGATAGATTGCCTCAGCGCTACAGATTATATGCAGTTTAAAATAATGTAGTGCTTTATTGTGGAAGATTGCTGGTAGGACGCTACTGATACAACGAAGGTATGAAACATGAAACAACACTTCACATTTATTTCTATGAAAAAAGATTATTTTCATAGCTTGGCATGTTTATTGCTTTGAGACAGAGCCTTTTATTTATTAGGGTTCAATCTGTAGCTCTCAGAAATGGCAGGATATTACTATTGTGATTGCTCCTCTCCCTGGAATCATGATGGTATTCACTCTTCAGAGAGAGCAGTTTAAATCATGGGAAGAATTCACAGCACAGTTAAATAATTTGGTGGCAAACATAGTCCACAAATAACCACAGCTTATGTGTAATATGGTTTTATAGGTGACAGGAGAATGTTTTTCTTCCCATAAGTTTCTCAACCCTCTTAATCAAAGTCAATTGGTAAAAACATGTCTCACAACTCGTCTTCAAAAGCAACTTTCTAAATAGACAGGAGTGGTCCATCTTTAGTAAATATAACAGTCCTGAAAACTAGAATATAAAACACTTGGAAGTTTATATGGTGAAAATATGAATGATAGAAAAACTTTGTTTGGAGGGGACTTCAGGAACTGATCTAGCCCAACCTTCTTCTCAAGGAAGGACTAACTTTAAAGTTTTGTCAGGCACCTCAGGATCCCACACATAAACAATTTTTGCTTACTTCCCAAACTTTCCAAAGCTCCAAATGACAAAATTCAGCATTTTGTTCAGCTCATATCCAGAACACCCCCAGTTTGGGTGCGTTTAGATTTGTGACTCCTACCTGCACTGCTAATATCAGCACAGGCAGCAGTTTGACATATTAGTAAGGCTGCCAACTGCCTTGAAAAGCTCGCTTCCTATTGTGCATAACATTTCCAAACCCTACAAAACATTTCCAAACTGAGTGAATTCTTTTCTTTTCCTTGCTTTCATTTAAAAATACAAATTTCAGCTGAATTAGCTCAGGTCTTTCTAAGGAGCAGACTCAGGAACAAGCTTTCTGCTGAAAAACCTAGGGCCCTCCCATAACATTGGAGCAAGGACAAAACGATCTGTCAACGAACAGTTTCTCTGCATGGTTTTTGTGCAGGTCCACCCACATTTGGTTGAAGGATAAGCCTTATAAAAATCGTGATTGAATGCACTCAATGCGGGCTTGCTAGCCTTTAACAGATACTGTCTGCAAAGACGCCAGCCCCATGGAGCACGTCTGAACATCCCTCCACTCTTCTGGAGAGCGGAGTCTAGCTGTGTGCCAGGGTGGACATCAGCAAGGCAGGTGCTGACCTGCGTGCCAGTCGCTGCTGCCGAGGGGATGAAAGTCTGGTTGCAAGGAGCAGCTGGGAGGCTGCTGTCGCACGCACCGTGTTTGCTGCAGGACACGGACACCAAGCGGAGGATGGTGCCATACGCCAGGGATAGACGGGGGTGGGAAGCGTCTGTGGTACAGGAAGGACGGAGTCTGGGACGGAAGCCCAGGGACTGCTGCTGGAGGGATCAGAAGGAGCAAGGCGTGGATGGAGAGGCTGGAGAGGTTTGAGGTACTGAGAAAGGAGACCATGCCGGGCACCAGGACCTTGGTACCAAGCCTTAGAGCAACCCAGTGGGAAGAGCGCGAGGGGCCAACACTGAAAGGAAGACAGGAATAAGTTAGAAAAGACAAAGAAGACGGAGCAATTTGCTCATAAGCTTCTACACGGTGCTCATTTCTACCAGTCCTGAGTGCTTCACAAACATCAATGATTTAATTTTCACAGCGCGGTGTGAGCTAAGGTGATACTGTGTCCCGGTTTGAGCTAAAGCTTTCTTGTTTTGGGAAATGGACAAAGAGAATTATTCCACGCAAATACGATAATTCCACATTTAACTGGTTAAGGGGGTCAGGTGAAACGTTACGTTACGTCGGGAGCCTTTAAAAGCGGCAGGCAGAGGGCGGATCTCTCTCTTGGACTTCCGGACTTCACGAAGAGAGGACCCCACGAATCTGCTCTGCGGGGGTTGGGTGAACCGTTCCGTTCCGCGGGGAGCCTTTAAAAGCGGCAGGCCGGGGGAGCGACTCCTTCCCGGACATCCAGACTTCACGAAGGGAGGAGTCCCACAAATCTGCTGGCCAGCGACTAGGCCCGACTAGGCCCGACCTGCCAACCAACTAGGCCTGAACCCTGAGGACTACAGACTCTGGACTGTTATTGCCGTGAGCCCCGTCCCGTCTGAATCGGGTGAGAGTATTCGAACTCCCTGTCGTTTCGTGCCGAGAGCTTCCCTGCTATTAAATCGGCTGTGCGCGGGGGTTCTCGCCCCCCTTTTCACTCCCACCTTGCTGCTGGGTGCCTGCCGAGAGCACTGACCTTGAGCACGATTGTGGTTATCTGAATCCTCTTTTCTTAGGTTTTTTTTTCCCTCTCAGTTTGTGCATGTGCATAGTAGTGAATAGTTGTGTGGATTTATTGTTTATTAAAGGTTTGTTTCAGCTTTCCGAACGCAGACCGAGGTGTGAATTTCTCCCTTCCCCTTTAAATTCCTTCTGTCTCTAACGAGATTCCATTTGTCCATTGTCCATTTCCCAAATTCCTTCTGTCTCTAACGGGACAGAAGGGATCGTCAAGGAATTCAAGGAGTTATCGCCTCGGACCTTGACCCTTAACCTACTATTAATAGCACTTTAAAATGGCAATCTAAAACCTGAGGAGGTGTAGGTCCAATAGTAAAGTTTCTACCATTCCCGGTGTCTGTTCTAAGTCACGTGTTTGGTTTTCTCAGGGCATTTACCAACACGTAACATTTCAGGCATTCAGAATTCATTAGAGGTGAAGCTGCTCATACGTCTGAAAAAGAGAAGCCATGGTGTCCGCACGAAAAGGAACACTGAATTAAGAATCACCTGTGGAAAAAATTGGTTTCAACAACCACCCAACATCCTAACGGGACTCCTCTGCAGAGCCCCAATAAGGACCAGCAACCTCAGTGCAACGCTTAACCGTGCTCCAGACTTTCTAGCATGCCTTCACTTTCAGTGGGACATACTAGAAAAATCTATCACGGCCTGGTTTAAAGGAAAGAATTTGTGAAGATGGAAGGATAATTTTAAAAGGTATGAGAAGGGTAAAATGGCAGGAAATATTATTAAAATAATATTAAAATAATGAATATGCTTAGTTTCTCCTACATGATCTCACTGTTTGGGCTGACTGGGTCCTCTAACTCACCCCAGGACAGGCAGGATTCAGAGAGCTCTTAGTGACATCTTCCCGGCTCCCATGAACACAGACATTCAGCTGTCCAGAGGAAGTCTCCTGGGAGGTGTTTCTCTTCTCTAACCCACAATTAAATGACTTCTTCTTTACTACCTCTTCCTGTTTATGCATTCCTTCTCCCCGTGATTGGGCTCAGTGGCTGAAGCATCGTGTGTTTCTGCACGGGATGGCATCCTTCCTTCCCTCCCTCCTTAACTTACTTGCTTAACTTTTCTCCTGTGTATCTTAATTAGCACATTACCAGCTACAGGCATCAGGACACTTTCTCCTGCTTAAAGCCTCCTTAAAATACGGTCGTGTAACTTTGCGCATTGTAGAGTTTGAAAACATTTAATGACGAAAGCTCTAAGATTTATTCTGATGATGAGATTTTCAACACCCCACTGCGTTAAATCTCCACAAGGACACATGCATCAAGAGGCTTAAGAATGAAATAAATTGTTCAGGCTACACTGTTGGCATCCCAGATTCTTAGATTAGGGAAACGGCCTTGCACCTGCCCTGATTTTAACACTGGGAGGTTAACTCCAGATTCGAGGCATTAGCGCGAATGCAAATAAAAGATATTTACTCAGTTAGGCTTGAACACGTGTTGCCTCAGTTGCCTGATAGCCTACGTGACACCATGACATTTATATTTTTGTTGGTTCTTACCGTTGGGTTAAATCTTAATACTGTGACTTTGGGGGTATTTTTTTTTTGTGCGCAAATGCCAAAAAAAAAAAAAAAGAAGAAGAAAGAAAAAAGAAAAAAGAAAAAATGAAAAAAAAAGAAAAAAGAAAAAAGGAAGAAAAAGAAAAAAAGAAGAAGAAGAAAAGACACAAAAGTACAATATGTTTGAGTTCTTTTAGGGTCATCCTTAGCTCAGTTTAAATGATCTTACTTACTCTTGGGTTTCTTATTAAGAATCTCATTTCAGGAAACATTTTACATCCATTTCAC
>NW_010392631.1:79029-79803 GCF_000710305.1 Buceros rhinoceros silvestris
GTGCCATCACTGCAAAATCCTTGATTCCTGTTTTCTGACGATCATTTTGTTGGGATTTACTGACAGCAGCCATCGCCCATCGCAGCAACCCGCTTCTGCAGAGCCCGGGCGCTGTCAGCTCTCTGTAACCCACCAGAAGACGGCTCACGAAGCAAGCCGAGCCCAGCATTTGCCATACCCGCACAGCACAACTCGAAGCATGGTTCCTCTAAAAAAGTTGGTCTGACAGATCTGCATACATCACTCCTTGGCATCTATCTGTCAAATTATTTGGCAGCTCTCTCCACATGAATTGTAGCAGTTTAGCTGCAACAATTTCCAGATCAAAGCTGTCAGTCACTAGGCAATTCCCGCAAGGACATGCAAAAGGACCTGACAGGGAAATTATCTAAAGCTGCAATAATCCAGAAGACGTGATAAAGAAAAAAAGCAGGATTTCCCAAATTATATGGACTGAAGTTCAGTTTCTGTTTTCCTTTGCACAATTTAAAACAGTGAGCTATCATGGCCTCTAGATCTAGAGGCAAAAATCTAGAATTGCAATTTATCTATTTCCTTGGCATTCCCTCCCTTTCCAATTAAATATGCTTTGCTTTTCTTCTCCATTATTCTGAGGAGGCAGTAAACCTCAGTCTAAATGAGCATCTACATGAAAATCAGAGCTCTCCAAGGCATCTATTGAAACTCCTTTAATACAATATTTGCTTTAATTTCATTTTCTTTCTTGCCTGTGGGAGAGTTTCAATCACATTTGGTATGATTTGTAACTGTATG
>NW_010392631.1:79952-90564 GCF_000710305.1 Buceros rhinoceros silvestris
CACCCCCCCCGAGGTCATTCCCTTTCCTAAAACTGCATCATTTGACTAGAAAGAATTCCTTCTACAAGTAAACAGCTCAGCAATCAATACTGTCCACAGATGATGGCGAGCACAGTCCAATTTTTAATAGGGTCTCTCAAATGCCACAAAGATCACTTTAATCTCCAAGAAATATAATCTGTTTACATTATCTGCAGCCTCTTGGTTGCCTCCTTCAGAAAGACTGCTTTCTCGGGCTCACTGAATAATCTCTTCTACCTT
Source organism: Buceros rhinoceros silvestris (assembly GCF_000710305.1). Classification (NCBI taxonomy): domain Eukaryota; kingdom Metazoa; phylum Chordata; class Aves; order Bucerotiformes; family Bucerotidae; genus Buceros; species Buceros rhinoceros. The sequence goes on from NW_010392631.1 coordinate 80,214, forward strand.
ATCTTATGAGGAACCCAGCTTTGTCATACATACTTAAAGCAATCTTTACCTTCCTGAACACAAGTGAATCAGGGAATCGTATTCTGTGGTCCTCCTTTATTTCTCTCTCCACTTCAAAATATAAAATCACACACAAAGGGTTAGGATGTGAGCATCTTCTTAAAGATATTTAATCCTGCTTTCATTATATAGATCTGCCTTTGTTTTATTAAAATGACCTGCCCTATGTTATTGAAACTGTCTCTCAAAGAAACAAATATTTTAAAGAGGGTTAATTGAGGAAATGTATTCCTTAAAGTATTAAAAACCAGTATTTAGCATCGTATTTATACAGATATACTAACCCTTTACCAAACATGGTATGATGTGCAACAAAATAAAAGCTGAAGTCAGTAACAGAAAAACAAAACTCTAGTAATAATAAAAACAACTATTTTTTCCTATTGCTAATCTGTGCTATGACATGCCAAAGCACTACCACGCCTGATGACATACTGAACCCAAGGTAAAAAAATTTATCTAAAGCACATACACTGCATCTGATTTTCCGTCCCCACATTTACCTCCACATATTTTGTTGCATGTCTGCATGGTGTTACATAAACATGTCGTGAATTCACACAGTAAAATAAATTCATACGGTAAAATAAGCATGCAGCCACATCTGCGCGAGTATCTTTTGCTTGGCTAGATACTTGTGGTTGAGCGCTTACTGATCAGGCAGATAACTGATAGAAATATCAGGGTCCGTATCTTTCAGTCAATACATATCTGTAGGATCTCGGGGTTTGAATTTTGTGAGATTTCTCTTTCTTACAAGCTGAAGATCTTAACAAGTCATTATTTACCTCCTAAACCAATTGATTTCCCCTATTCACCTACCTCAGCCTCAATATTGGGGGAAAAAACAGGTGACTTCTGCACAGTTCTTTGGCTTCTTTTGGGGAACTTTGGGCTTTATTTTAGATAGAGTGTGCATCACCCAGCCTCAGGTCAGCTATTCCATCTGTGTTACTGGTTGGCTCAGAAACATACCCTTTCCTACACTGAAAATGACAGCAGTGTTCCCATTTTTTCTTCACCTCTTCTTGCTCTTAACTGAGTATCTTAAAAGAAAGATGACAAACTTTGCATGTGCACGTTGCATGATAAAGAGCAGTGCGGAGACAGCCGACCAGGTGAGGGACCAAAAGTATGGTACCTCCGGAGTTAACATACCCTGTAAAATAAACCGATAATGTATTTCTCTAATGTATGTACTCTAACTTGTTTTACTTGCTTTTATAGTGGCTATAGTCCAGCTGCACACAAAGTATATTTGCACATGGCTTCTGAGGGCCACAGCGTTTCAGCTGACCATATTGTTAAAGACAAGCCGGAAAACCACAAAGAAAGCCTGCCCAGCACTGAGACAGGGTCAAAGCTGCAGCCTCTTGGGCCTGAGAAGCTCAGGTAAGGGAACAGTCCCAAAGAAGATGCAAAGTCAGTCAAAGGTTTTCCTAAGAAGGAATCCCCTGCACAGCTCAGGAAATCCTGCCAGTCTGCAACAAACAATCCCGCCCAGAGCCGTTGGCAAACCGAAGGGCTGAGCGAAACCACTGCACACCGTGCCAGAGACACCATCTCACCCCATGGTTCTCGGGGAAAGGCTAAAACCACTGTAGGTTCCTTCCTAGGACTACGGCTTTTGGCTGGACCATTTCAGCTGACGGGACTTAGCAGTCACGCCACTGATCAGTAAATCACTTGTTGGTCTCTGTAGGTAAAGAACGACCCCAAATCAAAGCCGAGTATCAGTAATACCTTTGTCCATATGCCACTCAGAAATGAACGCTTACAAGAGACAGTGACAACTGACACTGAAACTGAGGGGAAGATTCAGAGAAGTGGTATCTCCTAATTCTCCGGGCCTCCCATTTGTCTGGTCATTGCCTGTCCTCATAATGCACCTCAAAAACCATTCCACCAGAGCAGTGGGATTGACCTTAAAATTTCCAGTCTAGCTGAAACTATATCAGCCTGCTCAGTATCACACTCCGAAAATGTTCCTTTGTTTTTTCAACATCCTCATTAAGTAAAGCTTTGTGCTTCCAGATGTGCCCACTGCTCTGAAAGCAGAAGGCACAAACTTCAGTGCTCTGTGAGTACGCGTTGCTGCCTTACACTAACTTCTGCTGTGTCTTCAACTGCCTTTCACAATGCCTTTGTTGTGGCGAGCGCTTCCTGTGATGAGCAACACTTTGGTGAACACTCATTTCGATCTGTAGGCATCAGTCGTGGGACAAATCTCCTTTTTTTTTTTCTTATGGAAAACCCACTGTCCTTGAAAAGAAGATGTCCACTCACCTGAACCAGGGCAATGTCAGAATATCATTAAATCCAACAAGTAAAAATAGCAGGGATGCACAGCAATAACTGGAGTCATATTTAATATTACATTCTAGCAAGCCCCGAAGCAACATAATTATGTGGCCACTGCTGCATCAAACAAGGAATAGCCACTGAACATACTTGAAGGCATATGCTGTCATTTACTGATGCTCTTTGGATAAGATTTAAACGTAAATCTGCAGTTTCCCTCTTCCTTTCAGCTATTACAGAGGTGCAGGGAGCTGGGGAAGCAGAGGTAAAGGAGGATGAGGGAGAGCCATTTCTCGGGTTTTGTCAGACTCTTTTATCTGTAACATCCAACGAAGGATTCTTGGAACTGCTCTACCTACTGGTCCATAACAAGAGCGGAGTGTCAGGTCTTCCTCCATAACAAGGTCACTGGGACATAGTGTTGGAGAGCCTCGAACATTGGTTGTGAAGGCGCTTTGTAAGAAACACCTTTCTCACTTCACATGCACTATTTAAGGTTACCTGTCCACCCGAGGATCAATATAACTTCACCAATCCTTTCCCACCTTCATAGAAATAAACTTTCAGTATAAGAGTAGTGAATGATTACTCTTCTGTTATAATCGCTAAGGTAACATCAAAAAACTGGTGGTGAGTGGTTGGACTCGATGATCTTAAAGGTCTCTTCCAACCAGATGATTCTATGGTTCTATGAATTCCTTCCAGTCTCTTCCCACCAAACCATAGCCCTGAAGCCCCGGACTCAGACCGAGCTAACAGGAAATTTTCAAAGGGATGCTTCAAATGAAGGACTTTTCTTTTGCCTCCTTTCTCCAGGTCCACTTTGTCTTAGTTTGACCACTACTGTTCTCAACTCTCTGTACCCCTAGGGCAGTGGTCACACGCTATAGAAACTCACCCACCCTGTGCTTAGAGCTCTCTCTCACCATTGACACTCTATTTGCTGCAGATGAAGGGGTCTCACAGCGAGGGAGAGCAGCTCAAGACTGCAGAGATCCCTCTGCTTTCCCAGCCAGGATGCTGAGCACCCCCATACCAACACTGACCCTGGCCCTCTTTCAGTTCAGTGCCCTGTAAAAATGGTGTCTTTCCTCTCCGAAGGAGTGACCCAAGCCCCCCATTTCATTGGTCAGGTTTCGCAAAGACTTGTTGTACCACCCCAAGTATTCCTACTCTCCTTACTAGCACTACTAAAATCTCCACAAAGACCCAAACAGAAAGAAAAAATGACAGGTTTTGATTGGTGTGCTTCGAGTCCTTGATACGGCTGGGATGGATGGATGGATGAATCTCCCTCTGTGCCACACCAGCATTAATGAGGAGATACCAGTGTCCTCCATGCCCACATTCATTGTCTTCTTCATTTTGCCTTTGCAAAAAGTCGTCTTATAATATCATTACTGGTTTGAAAACCATCCTGCTAAGCTTCATGCACCCTGTAAAGGTCATAGATATACATTAATTTATACCACATTTCCTTTTTGTTCTTAACTGCCTAAATACTTTCTGCATTTTAAATACATGTTTTCTGGACTATGTGATACCAAATTATTCTTCACTGTCTGTCAAAAGGAAACACCTTCTTCGTATCACTCTGAGTATTTGAAGTTCTCATATCAGTCTGGATTACCTGCAATCTCTCCCTCTCACCCTCCAATTTACAGATTTTCAAATTCGATGGGGCAATTTTCAACGCAGTATCTTTTTCATACATAAAGGCAGGAGGTTGCATCATCTCTTTTATGAAGTATTCCAGTAATCTCTGGATTCAGAAATTTCTTGCCCATTTCAGTTTGCCTCTTTGGTTAGTCTTCTTTTTTATTTTAATCAGAACTGGCATGGGGAAGTACCATAGGTCATTTTGACCCATTATCCTTTCAGTCCTAGAAATCATCTTTTTGGCACATTTGATTAAAACGGATCAATTAAAGGTGACACTTTGCTGTTCCTTGACATAAACTCCTCACTTTTCATCCCATCCCCTATTTTAGTTCCCAAGAATCACGGCACCATTAGAAGATTTTTTTTTTACTGTAATCAAACTGTGATAATTCTTTTTATAATGGTGCAATTATCTACTCTTTCCTGGTTTCACCTTAGCAAGCTCTGTGAGTCATAGACCTTTACATCTACAGCATCTACGCCCACTGACGATCAACAAGGAGCGACAGTCCTTTTTGCTCTCATTTGCTCTCCACAATGGGTTTACAAGGAAGCTCCTCCTTAGAACTAGACACCCTTCTGTATAAGCGCTGAAATAAAAATGCACACACGGAGGGTACTGCCTAGTTTATGTATTCATTTGTTTATGATTCCCAGTAAAAGAAGGTCTAATTCTTTCTTTCCTGCTAGGGTAAATCATGCGACAATCACTAGAGTTACAATTATATAAAAGCAGTATAAATTCTGCAAATCCAGCTCAGCATCTCTAGTTCCTTATAAAATCCTGTGCTTCCTTTCAGTGATCTTACGCGTCCCTCTTTCAGAAAAGACTAATGCTCAGGACTTGAAAAGCAAGGCTCCTCTGCAGGACTAGCATCACGGTGACAGGCATCTTCTCCCTAGACCAGAACCAAAGGAACCAGATTGAAAAGATCAGTATCTCACCCTACATTTAGGAGTAGTCACATCTTCTGTACAGCTGTTGAACACAAATGATTTCCAATAGGCTTATTTTTTTTTTTCAGTTTTAACTCATGCATAGGGGACATAACAGAACCACACTGGGATAAATTCTTGTTTGCCAAACCCTCTATCATTCCTGCCCTGGACCAACTTTGACTCTTAAACAAACAAGATTCCCTTTGAGTTCTGGCTGATCTTCCTTTGCAAATCCTGAGAGGAGTACAAAATTTCTACTCTGTCTAGCCAGAGCTGAGCATGGAATGCAAAATAAATAAATTTTTAAAAAATCATTTGAAATTACTTCATTTGGCCATGTTCCTGCCTCTTTTGTGTTTGCTTTCCATGTACATATGAAGGAATGAATTTTGTTGTCGGAATTACTCACGAAAAGTGGAGTTCAAAGCACTGAGTGCATGAGCAGCATGCATAGAAGCCAAAATGTAAATGTGCATGTACAAGACTTCATGCCAGAAATTCTTGCACATTCGTGGAATGTGACTCTTCTGACCAGGCTCGAGCAGGCAAGGTAATGTCAATCTTTAGCAGCTGCTGCTAAGCCGTACGGTAAAAAGCCCTGACAATATAGGTTTTCTAAATTCATTTCAGTAATACATTCAAACAAACCAGGGCATGCTTTCCTTCCCCAGACAACAACCAAATGTGTTTTAACTATACGTCATTTGTGCTCACGCAGCGATGTTGGGAAGGCAATGGCTGAAAAGGAAATCTGGTTCTGTGAAGAAAGGCAGCGAGCTGGGATTTGAGAAGTACTAAGCTTTGTCATAGCCTTCTTAGGGGATCTGAAATAAATCCTACAATTGCTTTGTTCCTCCACTTGCTATCTATAAAAAGGCAAAAATGCTTCTCTTCCTTCCAGAGCTCGGAAGAAATATGTCTGCGTGGTTCTTGGATGCTGCAGGCACCAGAATCGTAAACGCGCTGATACACTGACAACATCATTTTTGGAAACCAAGCTGAGCGACTGTCACGCTGACACCAAAAGAGAATAAACCATAGCCAGGCAACTGGGTTGGTACGAGTATCTACTCGCACCTGTGAATCACTCTGTTTATTTGCATATGTCTGGGGTCACTAGGGACAAACCTGTCCAATGTATCAAAATTCACTTACTCCAGGCTCGTGGGTCAAGTATCGATGAGTGCAGAGGGAAAACTTTTTAATGCATGACCTTTGGCTACCAGATATTTAGTCTAGGCCAGACGGATTCTTGTGTGACCTTCAGCTTCAAAGCCAGGATGCTTTCTCAGAACACTGACTTGTGGCTCCTTGTGGCAAATATATTCCTTTCATAACCAAATCTGTGTAAAGCAACCTGCATCTGGCAAGGACCACCTCTCCATGTTGTGCAAGACCAACTGCCCAGCTGGGGCCCAGGTGGCACATTGAATAAGCTCCTTAAGTTGGACCATAGCCTATATGGGAAGCAGGTACTTAAAATATAGGAAAAAACCCAACAGACTACATCTGTTTAGGAAAGCAGTGCAACTTCCACCAAGCTCTATAGATTTTTTTTTTCCTTCTCTGTCTCGGTATATGTTAAATTGACACTTTTCTTGGGCAGTCTCTTAACTCAGCTTCATAGCACCGACCTCTTCCGTGTCTTCTTCACTGTGCCCTTCTGGAAAAGGCCATCTGAAATCTCACTTTTCCAATAACTTTTTTTATAAATTGAGAAAACAAGGGTCTTTCAAGTCTCAAATGAACTGACTATGCAGGTTCATACCTGTCAAACTGTCCCTCACTACATAGTATCTGAGAGCAGGTAATTCCAGGATTGTAGAAGAATCTGGAAAATCACATACGAATTCTCCTTCTGCTGTGAGAGCTTTAAAGCTGCACCTTCATTCAGTTAGGAAGGTAATTCCCTCTATACAGCAAGTTTTGAATTCTACCTAGGACCTTGGTGTCATGACAATTTTGGGACTGACTTGCTCCACCCTGTGTATTGCTACTAGAACTGTGAATAACCATCAAAATTAACTAGCCTATAGGGTGATTAAATAATTTCCTCCAATTTGCATTTGATATTTTTATTAAGTGCTGGAGGGCGTTCTTTGCTCTCTTCTTTTTACTGCTGTTAAACACCATGTCTTGATTTTTGGCATAGGCGCAGTACTATTTTGGTTACTACAAAATTTTAATCAGATTATAGTATGAGTTACCATTTGATGCTATAAAAATGCCAGTAGGTAGTACATAAATACTAAGATATAATCAGCTGCCACTACTTTTTATTGTTTGGAATTCATTAATCTCATTAATATTAAGTCTGCATTCAGTGGCGATGACAGCTTTTTTAACATTCCCTAATTTTCAGGAATTACGTTTTTGTACAAGCAATAGTGCAAGTAGTAAACAAGAGAGAAACTGAGTATAACCAAAGTAAATAGATACGGCAACGTTAAAGCTACAAAAAATACAAAGTACTGCCTATGTGTTGTTCCTCGTGCCTTCTTTGCCCTACCTTTGTCAACAAAACCTGTTACTCACAACACGTAATTCTTTGTGAGACGTTTTCACTTTGAACTGGATGAAACTATCTGCGCTAATCGCCAATAAAACCTGTGATTTTAAATGTACTGGAAATCTGTGTTTTCAAATGCATGTCTTGGCCCTTCACACAAGCAAGCGGTTGCTAATGCCAGTGTGCATTAGAAATGCAATTGTACTATACTTAGATGTGGTTCAACCACATTTATAACATGGGCCATTAAGGAGCATTAAAAAAAGAAGAAGAAAAAAAAGAAAGAATCCAGGTTAAAAGGGAACATGTTCTGTTGCTCAGCTAAAAGATTTACCTATAATTAGAAAGCAAAACTGTTCAAAATTAGACTACAAGGATAAAATACTGATATCTCAGAGAACATAACCACATAGAAAACATGCTTACTTACATTTTCCCAGTGCTTGCAAACAATTCTAGAGACATTCAGCATGGCCGGGGAAACCAGTGTTAACAGAATTAACTGGTGAGTCGGAGAAGGCTGTGGACTCCTCTCTCGGAAGACTTGCACCTGTTGTACCGGGAACGTAAACTCTCATCTGTCATCTCCAACGTTTTTCCTGAAAGGCAGCTCCTCCTGATCAACTATAAATCTCGAATAATCAAAACGACATGAGCCAAACAGCATAAAAATTACATCTATGGTAAATAATATCGGGTGAAGGAATAATATGTGTGACCATGTGACCGCCTGCTTTCCTCGACTGGAGCTGGAGAGAAGTGGGAAATGCCCAGCTGCCTTAGTTGGAACCGACTCAAAACTTCATCCGCTTTGGTTCAGTTCTCAAAATAGGGCACATGACCTCTAAGTAAGACAGTACAGTAGGCTGCTTTTACACTACATTGCTGCTCCTGCAGCCCCTAACACCACTTCGCTCACTTTACTGAGCATGAGAGGAGGTAAAATTCGACACTTGCTGACTTCCAGCGTTATCTTGTTTTGTAATGCATTATCCACAGCAAATTTACCACTATCTTTAGGAGCAGAGATGACATCTGCTACACAGTGGCTTACACTTGTCTGTCTGCTGCTTTCAGTGTCATGTGTCTGACATGAGTTAACCTCTTATAAAATCTAACGCGAGGGAAGAGAATTGCTCATCGGAGGTGTCCGTGCTGCTCCTCTTGACCTACTTGGAAAACTACGACTCGACTCTCTGCGGTTTCCCCCATCACGCCACAGCTGCAGAAGGCAGTCAACGGGACCACTTTGAACAGAATTTGAAATGTGCTATATATACATTTGTATGCCTTTGAGTAGCAGTATTTCCAAACCTTGCAAAGCCCATTCGTTATTTTATCAAGCCCACTATAGGTCCTTTTTTCCCTCGTGGAATTGGCATAATGAGAAGAGATAGCCTTCTCTCTTCACAGATAAAGATCCAAATTGCGTTTTATAATCTGACAATTATGTAGTTTGATTTTTTAAATAAAACAGATAATGTCTCTTCCCCGTTCAAAATGAGATCTTAGTTGTTAGTGACAGCTGTTAAAATGCTGCTAAAAATAGATACAGTGTCAACCACTAAAAAGCTAAGTGCTCCTGTGAACCACAAGCAGAAAACAAATGAGGTTTCTACCGAATTTGTGGAAAATCTGTGAGCATCTTGCACAAACTGGGAAAGGTGCTTTACCCTTCCATTGGCTCTCTCTGTGTGTAACACGGGGGGTGGCAGGGTGGGGCGGAGGGAAGCAAACATTTGGTATTAAGACAGAAGGCAGATATATTCCCTCAATTTCATTTTCTCTCCTTTCTGTTCTAAAAAAAAAAAAAAAAAAGAGGGGCAACATAAAGACCGAGGCTACCTCCAGGCATTTCAGATGCCTTTTTCATTTACACCTTTGCCCTGGAAAAAAACCCCAACAAAACAAACAACACAGAATAGCAGGAAGAGTAAGACAAAAGAATTGCAACCAATCAGGCAAATACCCTGTTACTATAAATTAACATAAAATACTGTGCTCGGTACAGCAGTTATTGATAGACCAGCCAACGTACTTGGGTGCTTTTTGCAAGGCTGTGATTTGCTGGGTTACTTGCAGAGTTGCGTGGAACTTTCCTCTGCCTTGGAGCTGCAGCCTCCAACCCATCTGCAGTAGCTGCGCTCGATTAACAAATTAACTGTATTCCAAACCAGATGTATGACATGAAATGAGTAAAAAGAGAAAGAACAGGATTGTTCACGTTCAATGTTATAATACATCTCAGTAGGTTCCTCCTTTTTAGCTACATTATGGCTAAAAATAGAGCACTAGTGTAGGCACAGTGAAATATGATTTGCTTCCAATAATACAGCAAACTAATTGTGAAATTAAGCTATTGAATGCACCGTTATCTCCAAGTCTGGCCTTACCAGCACTTTTATGCTTCCCTGTTTAACATTTATCACGTTACCCACAAACTTTGACAGATGCAAACAACAGCTGATAAAATACTCGCCTTTTCCAAGGCCCCAATCCTACAGAGTCTTCGGCACAGGTAAAATTCCCTCTCTGCCAGCAGTTCTTTTACATATTTAAAGACTTCATTGAAGGCATCTAAAATACTGCAACTTTTTCTTCCCTTCAATGCCTAATTTTTTCCCTTAAGATGTTTAAATGAAGGGACATTTAAAGCCCCAAACTTATACATAATCGGCTTTAAAAGATTTTTGCCACAAGCGAAAGAGTAATTTAAAACCGGTATCGAAGTTAGCGCTGATTTTTTTCTTTTTTTAATGCCTGAAATCGGGACGGGTTTGCTCCGCCGCAGCCGCACGACTGCCGCGGAGACGCGCCCCCTGCCCGGCGATACCCTGGGACGGCGAGGGGAGGCCGGGGGGCAGCAAGGGGCCCGGCTCC
>NW_010392632.1:0-527 GCF_000710305.1 Buceros rhinoceros silvestris
AACCAGTTGTGCTGCGATGGTGGAAGAAGGAAGTCAGAAGGGGTGAAAATGGGATCAGAACAACCGGCGTGGAGCGAGGGAAGGCGGGACAATTACTTGCTCCCAAACATTTATTTGCCTTCAAATACTTAACTGCCTCCCAAAAATTGTTTTCAGATTTTAATGCTGGATATTTTTTAACAAAGGGGAGCAGCAAAAAAAACCCGTCAGGGTTTGGTCCTCTTGGATTGGCACAGGCAGGGGTTGGTGTGGGGCATCCCTCCTGGTTTGGGATGGTGCGTGGAGGAAGAACCGTGAGAGGTTTGTGTGCGCGTGGGGATAAAAAGTGAGCGAGGGATGCAAAGCGCAGGGAGGAAAAGCCCTCCTAGGGTGTCTCTGAGCAGACTTGGGAATGAAATTGTGAGCTGCAATGAGGCTCACAAAGGCCTGAGGGGTGCGGGGTGGGGTGGTTTCTGCTGAGGAAAGAGGCGCTTCCAGAGCATTTCATTATCCCCAGAGCAGGGCAGTGGGGGGCTGGGACCCTTTCC
>NW_010392633.1:0-3755 GCF_000710305.1 Buceros rhinoceros silvestris
CACCGCCATCTCGGATCGCTGCCGCAGGTTGGGTTTTGCTGTTGCTGCCAACCGCAGGTTAACCCTTCCTTTCCCAAAACCCTTGATATCTCCCTGGTTTTCTTGTGTATTTAATATATCCCTGTTTGTGGTGTTATTAAACCTTGTTTTAGTTTCCCAAAACATTTAGAGGTCTCACTAATTCTTTTCTCCCTTCCCCTGTCTCTGGTGGGATAGGGAAGGGTATTATCGTCATCGGACCTGGCTCACCTCGGCCAACCGTTGACACATATTTAACTGCCAAAATACGAGTTTTCTCCCTTTACACAATGTTTACACATTGTTGGCATAAAAACTGCTGGCCCCTCAGACACTGAAAATGGGAAACAAATGGAGGGGAATATAAGAAATCCAAACATTATTTAGGAAATTGTCTCAAACATGGAGTTCTAATGACAAACTCTAAACAATTAGCAAAGTGTTGAGAAAACTCATAAAAATGGTCTCGACTTGGAAGAAAAACTTACGTCCTTCATGAAAACTGTGTGTTTTATTATAAAAAAAATACCATCTGAAGTGAAAATGAAGAATCTGAATCAGAAAAATGAGACGCTTGAAGCTTCATTGTGAAAACCTTAGAAGTCCCCATAGGGTCCCAAGGCCATTGAAGGGACAGCTGTGTATGCAGGCAATATAGACCAATGGAGACCATGTGATGGAGGGTGCCATCAGATCCTGCAGAGTGAAGACATCAAATAACGGGAGAAGTTAAAGCATCCTCAAGTGACACGCTTTGGAAGACTTTGCTAGATGAGAAAATGAATTGTTCTACTTAATTCCATAAAATGTTTGAGTATTCAACCTGAGAAAAGATAAAATAAAATGTGGACAACCTGAAAGATAAAGAGATCTATAAGAGGAAAAAAAGACCAAACTTCTCCCCTTAAAACAAAAACACAAAGCAACTTTTCTAACTGGGGAAAGAATAAAATCATTTTGCTTTGACCTTCTCCTCACCTCTCAGACACAATAGCAATAGCTGCTATATATAAACTTTAGATGCTCTTCAGCTACGCTCATCCAAAGGGTATTTTTTTTTAACTCAGAAAGGCTAGTGGTAAAAGAACTTGGGGGATATTTTATTTACACAGTGATAAATTAACCTATGGATCACTTCTCTAAGGGTAGCTCTCGGAATGACTAGGATGCAGAAGGATCCAGATGGACCTTTTGACCTCCTTTGTTAAAGCTCCTTCCGCGGTATTTGCTGGGCTTTTTCAAAGCTAAAAGGTTGGAGGACACAAAGCTTTATTCTCACATTCTAGTCTTGAAGCTGGAGAAGCTTCTGCATTTATGCCCTAGCGATGTTTGCCTCCGGTAAATCTGAACTATGCTGGGCAGCTGTGGAAGGAGGGAGAAAAACAAAAAAGCCTTGCATCTGACACATTTGTGTTTGTGTGCATCCTACCCCGTACAGCTGGTCTGACTCAGCTCTGAGAAGATGCTGTGCAGCTGTTCCTCTGGAGCAATACCTGTGGGCAGACAGCAGCAGAGTCCAGCATCTATGTACATCTTCCTGAACTCCAGAGTTAATTTTGTCCCCACTCTGTCATCTTTAATCACGAAGAACTAGGCTTTTTCTTACTGGATATTCATGTGCATATGTTCAGAACTTACAGGGCCAATCGACCATTGTTCCAGTTTTCCTATGTTTTTCTTGCAAATCAGAGCCCAGGGTCTTGCCACAAGCCCAAATCCCATCTTTTCAAAATTGATTACTTCTTTGCTGGGACACTGTTTACTGCAATTGTCTAAGACTGGGTTCGGCTGGTGCAAACCGACTTCATCTCTTCTGTGACGTTAAGGCAGGATTTAGCCTGTGTACTGCACAGCACTGGCAAGTCAAGGCAGATGAGGCACCCGGTTCTGAGGCAACTGTGCTGCTGCCTAGAGAAAGTGTCCCCAAGTCCAAAGCGAAGTAGCAGCTTGAAGAAGCTCAGAGAAAGAGGCTTTAGAGACTAAACCATTTCATTCTGGCTCTGATGGGCTCATTGAGCTGGAAAGGCAGGGAATAAAACAAAAAACACTATATACAAATGTATTGTAGTCCAAAGACGGGACAACTAGGCAGCTAGGCACTGTGATACCACACCAATGGAAATAATTAGGCACTAGAACAGAATAGTGGAGGTACCACTGGAATTATCAAAGGAATTCTTTGAGGAAAACTAATGCATCTCCCATGCCCTGAGATTTGCTCTTCCAAAGTAAAGCAAAAATCCCCACAGAACAGATGGGGTTAACCCTAAGGTAAAGTGGAACAATGGTAAAGTATTTCTCGTGCTAGAAGGTTCCAAAATTTTTAATGGTTTGAGTGTGGAATAAAAAGCCTTATGGCAAATGAGTCTTGGGATGAAAAGCAGCAGAACCCAGTTGGCTCCATGGCAGTAGGAGACAGTGACAGCTGTGACCCCTCTTCAGGCTGAAAGCCATATGGCTCAGAACTAAGAGGAAATAAATGATCAGGTCATTAGGATCCCAGTAGGGCAAGCAGCAATCTCAAACAGCAGCTGATCTCCCATGGTTGTACCCACTGATCTTACCCATTGCTGGGAAGAAGTAGATCCAATGGCTCTGTGAAGCTGTGCATCTCTGTGCGTCTTTGACACAGACCTGAGTGCACACGTAGAGTCATTTAATATGAACTTTTGTACGCACTGTGAATTCCAGAGCTTTTTATGAAGATTTATATCAAAAGGGAATTAGGAAGGAAACATGGGAAGGTCATTGCTCTAAGCGAGTTGAGAAGAGTGGTTGGGAACTCTTGTTTGCCAGGCACATCCACAGAAAGCCTCTGCCTTTCCCCGTCACACATGGCAAAGTGAGAGACAAATAATGTAAGCTCCTTTTGCCTTTCAGAATAACCTTTTGATAACGTTTTTAGCTAGATTATCCCACAGTCTTTGTACTTGTAAGGTTTGTTTTTCTAATGAGGCAAGAAAGGTCAAAATAAATTAATAGCCAAGATATGAGTTTTCAGTCTCATATAAATAAAGCAGCTTTTAACATCTGCAATACACCACAATCTGCAACAGCTAAAGGAGTCCAAAGCCAAAGGAGGGTTTAAAAGGCAGCAGGTAATGGGAATACCCACACTCTCAAGTTCTCTTTTTAAGCAGATGACTGGGTCAAAGTTTCTGTTTGTAGTTGTCACCTGAAGCTTAGAGTAAGGACATCACTCACTCAGCATGGCTCAGCCTCCCATTTGATGGCTCAGATGTGATCCACAAGCCTACATGCACGTCCTCATACAACAGGGACCTCTGGATCACCTTTTAATCTGGTGATACCACAGTGCCAGCAACCACTGAGTAAGAGGTACACTACGAAGACCTCCCTTGCCTGCACTGTTGCTTTCATCTCCTTCCCTTCTTCACCCTAGACAGCTGCATCACTACTTGTTTGTCTTTCTAACTCTCCAGACACCTATACTCCTGTCTTGTGAGTGTCTCAAAATGTCAAAGTGACTCCTGCCTTATGCGACTGTGACCCCCAAATAGTTTTACTAGTTCTGCCTAAATTCCCTTGGGAACCTGTTTGATTAAAGTACAGATCATATGTGTAGTAAGTTATATGCCACACACAGAGAAACACACACCTCTCTCAGCCTCTTGAGAGCTGCCTTTTGAGCTTGGATATGAAGAAGCTGAAGGCAAGAGCCAAACAACTGTGAAGGGTGAGTTTCAGGTACGTGTCTGCTCTCAGCCCTTCCTGCT
>NW_010392633.1:3847-17617 GCF_000710305.1 Buceros rhinoceros silvestris
TTAGATGCTATTCCAGGTCATGGGTTTTCATATTAATAATTTTCAGGATCCTAATTTACCTCCATGAATGTCTTAGGAGCTAAACTTTGCATTTCAAGCAAGGAGACAGACAACCAGAAACGTAATTGCTACAGGATCCTATTTCCATTGCTGAGGTTCCTCATGGGAACTTGGTCTCACAAGCCATGCTTTAGAGAAAGGACTCTCAAGTGCCAGTGTCATTTCTATCACTTTTCAAAGCCTTCACTCTTCACTAGTCCTATGAGTTTTAAAATCATCTGGCAAAGTCGGCGATGTACAAATGTTTTAGAGCATAATTTTTGCTCTAATTGGTTTAGCTCGTTTCCATACAGATTTTACACCTCTTTCACAATCACCTCTCTTCACTGATGAATATTCTTCCATAGTACATCATTCATTCTCCTTTGCACACACTTCCAGACTCCTCTTAGACGTGTTCTATTGGCTGGATTGGGTTTTTTCCTTGTATTCAGTCCTGAGATTTCTGATTATTAAATGTTTCCAGTGACCACATGATGCTTTTTTGTTTTTAACAGATAATTTATTTGCAATAGTAGTGTGAGATACAGTAGAATACAAGTGGGAACCAGATAATCAGTGTATTTTTCAGTAGATTATTCCAAACGTTACATATGGAAATTTTAAGTCCTATAACATTAGTTCTGATATCATGGTGACTAAGCCTTTCAACAACAAGCAGTCTTGTGGAAAATCCATGTACATAGTTTGTTTTACCTCATTTGTCCTAAATTACAGACTGCGCAGTATGGTTTAGATCATGTAAGTGGGTAACAAATAGTTCAGTCTATATCTGCATCTTGTCTACTTCCTAAGTCCTTGAGCACTCAGATACAGACAGGTCGATTCGAGACACAAAAACTTGAGCATGGTGTTTTCATCGCTCACCTCGGAAAGAAAGGTTCACAACGTAAATTCACACGTATTTTATTTAGATAAAAAATATTGGATGGTGTGTAATATCCTGAATGTGTCACACAGACTGCAGATAAAATGTGGCAGAGCACAACAGCAACTGCTCTGCCGCCAAGCACTAGAAAGGCAGAAATCTGAAGGCGATCTAGCTTTCTAAGCAGACGCAGTGGCAAGTAATAATCAGAAATAAAACACATTTTGAAAAGCTCATAGGTAAGAACAAGCGACAAGCCTAAACACTGCATGAGGTAAGTCTTGCTCCTGCTTCCACTGAATGAATGAAAGACAGATACAGCTATACAGCTCCCAAGTACTTCAACAGGAGAAGGGTTCTGGTGACAACTCCCATGCTGCTGCAGGGTTTCTTTTTTTTTTTTTCTTCTGAGAATAGTTAGAATTTGGCTGATAAACTTCTCAGAGTCCATGCAACTCAAAAGGTATTTGTGTGTCTCAGTGTAGCCACCTTCACCTTCTATCCTTTCTTTTCTGAAATTCAGAAATTCAGAAATATTTTGAATGTGTTTGTTAAAGTGCAAATATAGCATTAGAAATAATCATGCCATCATGGAGGAGTGAGAGACTCATCCACGGCTTTTTTTAGGACCCAAGAGCATGCCTGGCAGACTCCCTGTGATATCCATTCACCAGCATAAACAAGACATTTACCATGTCCTACCCCAACCAATAAATACTTCAAGAAGACACCAAATTATGTTATGAGGTGCAATTTAGAGCTGAAAGCCTGCAGAACATAAACCTCCCTCAAACAGTATTCAAGTACATGTTGTTAAATATTAAGGCAGAAGTTATTTTCAATCCATAAAAAGGTCACCCTAGTCTATTAATTAACAAATGGGACTGTGGTACAGCGATGATACCACTGCAAAACAACTCGCATCACAGCAAATATCCCTGCAGGTCAAAACTAAATCAAGTCCTAAGGGATGCTGAAGAGTGATGATCCCTTACATGATGGTGATCTCCTGTGCTGGGGCAGAACCATCTGTGATGACAATGACTCCTAAGGATTTACTTTAAGGTGGGTCATAAACCTCAAGTTGAACGCATCTTCTTCTAGAATTAAGTATCTTGCTGAAAGACTCCGATTTTGGAAAAAACATGGGGAATTGCATGAGAGAAGCCATCAGGGCCCCCAAAAGCTCAGGATTATTCCAGCTGTAGTCAATGACAAACTCCTCCATGAGTCTCATTCTGTGGGAGCAGGAGCCAGCTACCATATCTTGCTTTCCTACTAATGTCCAATGCATGGCAACATCCTTTACTGTCCAGTGGTCTCTGTTTTAGCTTCCCTTCTTTCTCCTCATCCTTGCAGGAGCCTCAGTATCTTATCTCCAATATTCTTTGAGTGGGGAGTTCTCCTGGGACTGGTTCCGAGTGTTTGATACACTTCATTAATATAGACTTGTTTCAAGGATGAAAATCCTCCTAACTGAGTGGCTGGTGCTATGTTTGTGTTATGCTCACCTCAGCAGCAGAATCAAGAATGGCTGATTCAATTCCTGGCTGAGGAAAATATCCATCAAGCCATTTGTGTAAAGGACCCTTAAGCATAAAACAAATCACAGCTTCTCATTTAAATAACACAGTACCATGCAAATTCACAAATTAAGAGCTTCTAAGCAGTACCTTGCAATAAAAAAATGCAAACCTTTGCTTAAAAATCCACCAGTGCTATGTGTATTATTCTTTACATGTCTAAGCCATGCAAAAGGCTTAACCAAAATGTCGCTTTAACAAATACAGCATTTGAAGGAAAAAAAAACCCAAACAAAAAACTGGGAAAAAAAGAAGCCAGAACAAAACCCCCCATAAGTTTTGATCTTTCTCACTGAATCTCTTTAGCATGATATTTACCCATCTAAGGAGATGTATGCAGGGGTCTAAACACCACACCTATGTGATCCTTCCCCAGGACTCCTAGTCCTTGGTGTGGGAAGGAGCTCTTACCTGCAATTGGACATTGTCCCTTGCAGGTCCCTAACCATGCTCATGCCCTTGAACCGTGACCTGTTAGGGCACATCAGCTGTTGTACTAGACTTGACAAAGAGGTACATGATGGGGAGCCTGTCTGGAGGGATGGCTCGGGCGTTGGAAGTGGGGCTGTTGCTGGTTCACCCAAGGAAGCCTTATCCTGTGTTTGTGTATGCCACATGCTGTGCCTGGGGCGGGGGGGAGGTGCGAGTGCAGGGGAGAGATCGTGGTCCAACTGCAAATGTGTGGAGCAGTCATGATTCTCATGTTCAATGCAGGGAGCTTGTGTCACACTCTAACAGGGTCTAAGACAAGAAAAGTATGAAACTAGAAAAATGAGTACACGTTGGGACCATACAGTGGTGTGGGCTGGGATGGTAGAATTGCCTTTGGATCATAGTGCACACATTGGAGTGTAGCAGTGGTTTATTATCTCATTAGAAACATCTAATTCCTTGTAATAAAGACTGCATGTAGACTATGTCAAAGAGCAGAAAAGGCTATTACAGCCCCTAGTCAGGACTGATGCTTTTTTTCCCTCTTATTGCTAAATAGGCAGGAGTAGCTTTTCAATTTCAAAATAAAAAGTATACAATTACAGTAATAATACCATGCTCCTGACTGCTCTGCAGCTGCATATTGTAAAACTCAAAGCCACCAATCAGAAACAAAAGCAGTATGTCAGTAACAGCTTTACAGAAATACTCTGCAGGAGTGATTACGTATGTCAAAATACTCCTACAAGGGAAAGAATGATTAGCGAACACGTTTCACGACCCTTTCCCCCTAAAAAACCCTGGAAGTGCTTGCATCTTTTCCTAACAACAGATAAAGAAACCTTTGCCAGAGGTGTAATCAAGTCTGAATGAACACTGGAACAAGCATGGATCCTGTTCAAATAGTTAGGCATCGGTTACAATAAAACACCAGAAGCATTCATATTTTTATCATCTGTTATAAAAAATATTTCCCAATCAGTGTTTCAATACAGTTAAAAGTTAAAAACCCTCTACATTACTAATAAATTAAAAAACCCATAACTCCAACCATCTTGTAAGAAAGTAGGTAAGTAATTTAAACCTTTAGTTCACATAAATTAGCACAGAAATGTGTATTTGAACAAGTGCACTGAAAACAGATATGCCTTCTTTTCTTCTGATATCTCTTATTTGAGTTATTAAGTAACAGGAAAGCCTTTATATTCTTTGCATGACCTTGAGAGTCTGCTAACACTAATAGTCAATAGTCAAACCCCAGGAGAATGTTTCACCAGATAGACAATGACAAGAGGGAGCATGAAGTACAATCAAATGCTTTTCAGCCTTATCACAGTCGACTTCAATGTTCCATTTCAGCGTATTTACTCTCAGGAAGGTATGAAGGTAATACTCTTACACTGCAAATCACATGAGTGAAATCTGATGGGGTGATAGAATTGTTTTTTCTTTTTTAAACCTATTAAAGTCTGATTTTTTTCAGAGGTAGTTTGCTAGGCAATAGTAATGCACGAGTGGAAAAAATACTCCTTTGCTTGACTGTGGATATAACTCTTAAATACTGTTGGTGCTGTCCCTGAACCTCGCAGAGAACGCTTAACTGTTAAGGTGTTCTAATCAGAGCTGACAACAGCCAATTAAGTGTCAGAAGAACAATCTGATAAGTAGGTCTTCACGTCTATAGGCATTTCCTGACATGTCTTAACTGTCAATCTGAATGTTAAATATCTCTGTCTTTATCTTATTATTGACTGATTTATTAAAGGAGAATGTTTTCATCTCTTTTTTTGATTTTGGGGTTGCTCTAGAAAGAACAAAAGGAAAATATGAGGAACAACTCTTGATTTGGAATAATAGATGGGGAATCCTAATTACAGCAAAGTCCTAATCTTCCAACTGAGCGGGCGTATGGCTTGGTGACACCACTACCATGCAGCTACCCAGATCATACCTCTCAAGAAACGTAAAGGCTCAGTCTAGAGGAGATCTGTTTCTTTAATAGGTGGAAGGACATCTGTGGACGTGCTAGCAGACTGCTCTCTGCTTTCAGTGCTTCTTGCTAGTCATACAGAAGACAACACCTCACTGGATGGATCTCTTCCCTTCTTGTCCTCGCCCCTGTCGATATCAATCACATGAACTATGCCAGGCTTCAGGATCAGGTCGTCGGTCTCTACGTGGCTCCTGTTATCATCCACCTCGATGTACTTCCCTTTGGATGGCTGCGTAGCCTTACTGAAGACATCTTTAAAACGGCGCTTGAGTTCAATGTCTGGGCAATAGACGTACTCATAAAGAGCACCGGCAAGGACTGCTCCTATTATTGGTCCCACCCAATATACCTGCAAAAAGAGGTGGAAAAAAAGACAGGCATTAAGCTCTAGAGCAAATAAAGAAGCCGGGGTCTCAGAGAAAAGCCTATCACTACAGACTGCTCCCAGAAAAGTTTCTGCAAAATGCCCTGGCCCAACTGTTAAAACCAACTCCCCAGAAGTGCATGGTCACCTTGCTCCCTGGCTTTCATAAACTGGGATGAAGTGTGCCATCACACCAGCTGATGGGACAGAGAAGAGTAACCACCACAGATTTCACCGATGGTGACCTGGTTAAGTGACTGCTCTAAAAGCACAGATGAGGTTGGTTAAAACACAGTCTCTTAGGCAGGTAACAGCATTAGTCCTAGTAATTTTTTTTTCATTCTGCCTCCTTCCAGTCTCTCTCTCTCTCGCACATATGTTTCATCCCCTTCAGAAAGATTCCCTAGTCATTTTGAATCCAGTCATCTAAACCACCTCGCATCTGTGGTGCAGCTCTTCCCTAAAAACTCTCTATGCCAGACAGAGTTTAGGGAATCACCAGGCAGTGGAGCCCATGAAGCAGAGGAGAAGAGTGACTTATGCTAACATGTCAGTAAGGTACAAGCACTAATTCCCTGATGCCTGCAAAATATTTCAGGCTGCATGGCTGGTTACCAATGTTTTGGGGCAGGCTGGCTGAGTGGTGGTGAAGCTATGGACATCTCCCATGGACAGACAATGCAGACATTCTCTCTGGCTGCCCCATCTTCTCCCATTAATAGAAAGCAGATTTTTTTCCCCTCTTTATGAGGGATATAACTTTTTTTTTAACTTTGAGAAATAAGACAAAAGTACAGGTTATTCATCATCCTTATTTGGATCAATCATAACTATAACAGTTATTGAGACAAAAAAGGCCACGGATTCTAGTGGATGTATGTCAGTACAGCTCTGTAGTCACAACATATAGCTGCTCTGGCACAGCTTTGCTTTTAAACTAGCAGGGATTGAGAAGCAGGCCCACGTCTTCAAAGAGAAATAGTTTTGTCAAGTTTTATTGATTCATCTCTTTCAAGAGACCTCCTTTAAATTTTCATTGCTCATTGCAGCTGTAAGACAACATAAGCAGACTGTTTGCAAGAAGACACACTAAATAAACACCGATGTAGAAAACCGATTTTCTTTCTGCATTTTCACCCGAGGTGACAAAGAACTTTTAAGGAAACAAAACCTTTCCCAGTGTACACACAAACAGTTCTGCTTCAGTATTTCAGACTCACATTTCCAGAATAGTCCAACTTTGGCTTCTGATCCAGCAGGCAGTTACCTGATTATCTAATTTGAATAAGCAAATACAACCAACAGACACAACTGTGTAGTGTACCTATCTATTTCAGCATGACAGGCAGCAACTCAATAACATTAGTAGGTGCAGAAGCCCATGGGCATCTGTCAATGGCATGCCAACATCACTGCTCTGGAGAGGGAGAAAAGGCCATCTTTCCAAGTGACGAGGACACTAGCTAAGCTTCTCCTACAAGTTTTTCCATGGTACATTTGTTTATTGTTTATAGCTTTAGTTATAAATTACAGGCTCCCTCAGAGTATGGATAATTAATCTCATGGAAAACTACAGCCGTTTTTCGTATGAACAAGCCATTCACTGATAACTGGGTAAATCTGCCTCAATAGGATCACTCTTGGGAACATGAGGAACATTGACAAGTTACACATGGTATCGTGTTTGCAGAATTGGAGCCTTAGGGCCTGAAGACAATGCTATTTCTGTTATTAGCTGCAGTGGGAGCAGTGAGGGCTTCATGCTTTAAAAATCAAAAAAGTCCTTATATGCACTGTAATACGCAGCTCTTAGAGTTAGCATTGGAATTGTCCCTAGAAGTGCTTTCTCTGTCTTTAATTAGGTGAGGCTGAGCTGCAGTCCCTCTCTCCCTTATAAAATGTGAATTGGTTTTTAATAAGTTCAATGGTGGGACGCTATAGAAAATTACCGCACCATTGACAGTCTGTTTATCAAATCGTTTCCTGTGCAAATACTCCTAGTTAAGCTGATGATGCTTCCAGACTGAAGCAGGTAACATCTGGTCTGGTCTGCGAAGAGCAGACTGCAACCCCTTCGTCTCTCGCTGCAGGCATTTGCCAAGGCAGGTTTTCCCCTGGGAGCCAGATCACAGAGGGTCCCTGCTCTCATTTTATACGCCTGCCCCAGTTTGCTGCAGAACCAGGTGAAACGTGAAGCCGACAGAATTACTTCCATAACTTCTCACCAGCGTGACTGGGGGGTTTGCAATCTGCCTCAGAGGGTTTTTTCTTTTCTAACAGTTCAATTCTTTCAGTCTCGCTGGATTGCTTTTTTCCTTTTGAACTTTTTATATGATTTCCTTTCTACCCCAGCTACTACCTTCACAAAACGGCCCCTGAGTAGCAAGATGCTGTTCCAGGGCGAGGATTATACCAAAGCTTGTGGCAGGTCAGTGCCTGTCTTCCTCAGTCGTGGTCCCTATGGGACATACTGGGATAGAAAACTAAATGATGTATGAAAAGTCCTGATAGCTGTTTGTTGCTATGGTGAAGGAAGCATGAAATCAGAGTTACCCATTGGTTTTCCCATTTCCCCATGATGACAGCAGGTCCAAATGATCGAGCAGGGTTCATACTGGCACCGGTGTAATTGATCTAAAGCAGAGACAAAATGCTACCTGTTATTATAAAGTCTTTAAGATGGTTATGCCGTTTCTGCTGGTCTTTGTACTATGGGGACACCCTAGGTTTGCATGGCCTTTAATCTTTACTGCAAGTATTGTCACTCTCCCAAGTCTCAGCAGAGAATTAACAGTCATCATAAACAGACAGAAAACCTCTAATGCAACACCGTACCCCGGGGACCCTCCTGCTACTCCAATGGGTTTTGGCATGGATTCATAAAGAATATAGCAGCTATATAGCTACAGCAGCTATGAAGGTCTCAGAAGTTTCCGTTTACTTCTGAAGTAGTCACAAAGGGACAAGGGGTCTATTTTTTAAAGCGAAGATGTTAACTTACAGCAAATAAATGTCCAATTGCAACAGAAAATCCAATTGCTAATGCTACTGAACCAGTGACATCACTTCGTTTTGAATCACAGCTGGCAAAAATAGTAAAAACCAGCTGGAATGTAATTATCAACTCCACCAGGAGTCCATGGCCAGCGGAAAGATCCCCATGCACCTGGAAGAAGGGAAAGAAACACTGGAAATGAAGCAAAGGTGATTCTGTAAATCAGAAAGACACCACATATCTAAGTTGTATTTCCAAGAAAGGTATTTCTAAATGGCACACAGTGGAAGATAATGATGAAACTTAGATGTACCTGTGCCCCCCTGCCCCCAACTTTTCTCCCTTTTTTTTTCTTTCTTTTTTTTTTTTTTAAATTTTGAGAGCCATGGGAAATTACTTCTGGACTGAGAACAGAAGGCTTAACAGTAACGTCCGACAAGAACTTCAAAGTTAGACTGCAGAAGTATAGTTTACTATAACATAGGGATTTGCAAATGCTGCACTTCCCGTTCACCATTTTTTTTCTTGGGAGCACTGTAATTTACTATTCAATTATAAGTTCATTAATTAGCCCTGACTTAATTAATTTAAATTTCAATTAAAAATTAAGCAGTGCGCGGCTCAAGTGCATTTTTAATAAGTCCTGCAACAGGGCTAACTGATGGCATTCCTTATTAGTTTAGAACAAAGCTGAAATCTAAGCCACAATCTATTTCAAAAGTATGTCATTTTAAATTGATGTTTTTTCAATCCCCATCATAATGGCATAGAATTAATTTCCCCCTCCCCAGCCCACATAAAAATGGCATTTCACGCATGTATTATTTAAATTTTGTATGTAAATTAACATTACCTGCTGTCATCAGATTTGGGGAAGTTCTAGGAAAGAGAACTTCTATAAAAAGAACAGCTATAGATATTAGACTGCATAAACCCATCCTAAAGAGAACTTTAAACCTTGTCTAGAGGTTGTAAATAAACCCGCAAGCTCTTAAAATCTCTACTTGAGCTCTTTATTCTGCATACCACTGATATTATTTTCTTAGGTTCTAAGCTAGCCTAGTTCAAGAGCCGGAGGAAGGAGTAGTGATTACCGCAGTGACTCCCAGGCCTCCCACCACGCTTGGTGGCGTGATGAGGTAAAGGATGCCTGCGCCCACAATGGCCCCCAGGCACTGGGCAAGAATGTAGAAGACGGACTTGGCGAGGCTGATCTTCCTTGTGCAGACCATTGCCACTGTCACAGCAGGGTTAATGTGGCCTCCGCTGATGTGTCCAAAGCACTGCACCATGGTTGCAATGCTGAGTCCAAAGCAGAGGGAGATAAGGACCATGTCTACAGGCAGTGGCTTCTCTGCTCCACCCCAGTTGATTGTGGAGCCGAGGCTGAGGAGGACAAAAATGAGCATGGCCAAAAATTCTGCTGAAACGGCTTTCCAGAAGGCCTGAGTCCAGACTCCTTTAAATGCCACCATGATGCTCTCACAGTTACACAGACGTCCACACTTACTGAAAAAGAAAATGAAGTTTCATCAGAAGTCACCAAATAAGCTTATGCTCTACTGTTGGGGGTTGCTATCCAGCAGACTTTGGAGAGAAGGTGGTAATGCTGAGTATTCTTGGGCTGGGGCAACCACAGACTGCGCTCTGAGAGCAGACTGCGCTTAAAGCACGACCAGTGTTTTGAGTGTCTGCGGGACACAGCGTAATTAACCCCGCTTGTGCTCAGTCCGTCTGTATAGCTTCAGTTCACAAACAGCAACCTCTGTATCCTTTGAAGTGAGTGAGTACGAAAATAAGTATTTCCTTCTACATTAGCTGACCTCTGCCTGACTTAGAGTCTGTACAGCCCTACCACTTCCACTGGCCCGTTGACCATCATGCTCATTAAATCAGCGGGTATCCTCTTTTTCTAAGCAAATCTGTACTTTTCACAAAGCAGGCATGATAATTAAATAAAAAGCAGTATCTTAGTCACACCCTAATGGTTTTGGTAACAGTGTAGTGTTGGGAGGTTACCCTAGGAGCAGTAAGAGAAAATCTATTTGTTTGAACAATCACATAGACCAATATTTCAATTTATATTTACGCAAAGAGCAGTTTCTTCACTGTGGATGTCGGGTAAAAATTCAATTCAGGAGAACAGATACAGTCCTAAATTCTGACCTTTACATCAATCATGCAATCAGCAAAGGGCTTTCTTTTGGGCTAAGGGTGCTAAGTAAGGTGTGGAATAGAGCAATATTTTCTGTGTGTTCACAGAAAGAATTCTGTGTGGAAAAGAAGTGTCTTGATTTTCCTCTCTGTCTGGAGATGCTACTTGTTAGTCTACACTGCCTTCCTGATGAGTTACAATTTTGCTACATGTTCAGATACCTATGAAAGTGGGTCACCAAAGAAAAGTTATTTGTGGTATTAATAAATTAGGAGAATAAGCCAAAAGGGAAGCATTTTAATGAGTTTCTAAGGAATGCTAACAAGATTCTTCTCTAAAAACAAAAGTAAAAAACCGCCAACCCCTCCAAAAAGTAGAAAACAAAAGAAAGAATATTCAGCTTCTACATTTGGGAACAGAATTTCAAGTGAAGGATGGATGAATTTATGCTCTGTTATCTAAGGTAACTGAGCTACAATGCATATTTAATACCACTTACATCAGAAAGAAGCACAAAAAGCATGTCTGCCCATGAATTTCTTAGCAGTTGCAATGAATTAGGGAAAGGCAATTTAATCCTGTGATTTGAGCAAATAATTTGTTTTCCTATCTATCTCATTTCTTATGCTAATTTACTGTGTATTTTGGATAGGTCATTTGAACTCCATCTGAGTTCTCCAGACTCTCAGATGAGAACAAGAATTACATTATTTCCTGCAAATAACAGTTGTGAAGTGCTTGTGAAGTGATCTGAGAGTGGGCCTTGCTTTGCTACCGAAGAATTGAAACCAGAACCTCGAGAGAACAGCCATCCCCAAAACCTTCTGATTCTGAGTCAAACTCAAGACAAACATAGAGATGTTTTTGTAAGATCTCATATTAACACTCAGTTAATGACCAACTATCTAGACTAGACTTTTTGTTCAAAATGGCTCCAAATTCATTGCTGCTCACAGATATTTGGTAGCTTTTACCTTTGAACTCTATGCCCAGAGTCTCGCTGAAACCTAAAGGCTTACCTCAGACACCCTTACTGCTTCCTCACTAAAAATTTATTTTAGTGGGCTTAGTAAGACATAGGTGCTACATCCACTCTGAGAAAAGCTCATTTTCCCAGGGCATGGCCCAGGTGAACATTCTGTGTAGGGATGAAGCATATCCTGAATCCCACGGAAAAGAAACCTAGATGCATAGACAAGGGAAGTGGCACTCATCCACCCTTTCACCCCCAATCCAGTTGGGATATGACCTAGATTTCTCTGAGCTTTTGCTTGCTAATCAAAATGCAAGTTCGGGTGTTTTATTCTAGACTTCTCCAAAATTTTCAACCACTAAGGGCACTATGAAGGGAACGTAGGTTTTTGGAGCATGGGAAAGAGGGGCAGACTGACTCTTGACTTCTTTGTCCTAGTGTGCCTGACAATCTCTTTCTGTATGCAGAGAATAGTGAGATCTGCAAACAATAACATTCTTTCATCCTGCAGAAGTGGACAGAAAAGGGTGTTTGTATTTGGTATTAAAATAGTGCAGTTCCCTCTAGTTATGGAACGTCTTGGAAGAACACATTAAGAGTGAGTGTGTGTGCACATGCACGCATGTGTGCGACAGGGAGACAGGAAGGATCCTAAGAACACACCTGCTACTGAACTGCTGATGGGCTTGTCTACAAGGAGGCTACCTCCTAAGAAGGGAGTATCTCATACTGTTTCTCCAGCTGAGACCACATCCAGTCAATTCAGTCAATAATATTACAGCCCTGTAAACATACGAATGCTGCACACAAGCCAAAAGCGTAACTAAAACACAGAAGCAAGCTTGCTCATCAACATAAAGTTTCTGTTCTTCTAAAGCAATATACTACATGGGAAAAAACCCCACAGTGTTAGAACTACACTGTCAGCCATACTTTGATAGTTAATGATCTATACATCTATCTTTAATGCACACGTTTTTCTGAAGCAGTCTGTTTTTCTATGATTTCAACACCCAGCAAAATGTCCAGCTGTCATGGCCAAATTTTTGTATCAAACTGCACACCTTTCTTCCCCACAGCAAAACCTTAGTAACCAAAAGCTATTTTTGAGCCCTGAGTCCAGGATTTCACTTTAATCCAAAGGATATCAGCAACTTAGAAATCAACACCCTCTCCAACATCTACTACTTTTTCGGCGTGCAGTTAAAGTAATGGCTTGAGATGAGACAAAGAGGGTGAAGGCTGTGCCACATCTGAAACCAAAATGAGGTTTTCCAGTGGCTACAATTTGCCATCAAAGTTGCAAACCTATTTTTTTTGAGTAGTTGTTGTTGATGGTTGCTTTAGTTAACTATGAAACACAACAGAAAAACAGAAAGACACTCTGATGTTATGGTCATGCATTAATTTCACGTGTGGCCACACTTGAAATTCTCTGGTCTGGACTACAAGATTATACAGTGAATTGTGTCTGACAGGATGCAAGGTGAGTTTTCACAGGTCACGTTGCCACCAGGGCTGCAGGCACGATTACGGCTTCGAAGCCGTAACAATATAACAACAAAGGCTTCAGTACAAAAATCAAAAGGTATTTTCTCAATTCTTCTTCTTCTAACTAATACCATTCCAAGGAGCAGAGCAAACGACCAGGACGTGGGCTTGCAGCCAGCCCCTCCACACGACACCAGCGTTGCACAGAAGTTTCGTGCGTGTGGCAGCTATTTGCAGTGGCATCCCCGCAGCAATCTCAGATACCCCCCGACCCGCGCTGGCACCGCCGGCTGGAGCTCAAACGGACAGTGACACCCGCTTGCCAACGCGGGGGGAGGAGGGGGACAGGCTACTGTTGCAAAACAAACGCACTGCCGCAGGGCTCCTTAGAACCGCTACGGCTCATTTTCCACCACGAGTGACCGACCGACATGGGCATCTACTGGAGGTGGGAGCCCAGTGCGGCAGCTTTTTTGGGCTGTGTTGGAGCTGGGCTTTCAGCACACACGTCTCTTCGTCGCAGGACCACAAGTGGTGAACAAAACAAAGTTTTAAGGTGTGGAGAAGAGGGGGGCTTGCAACCCTCTGCCCCCGCTTCGTACCTCCGCTGTTAAAACCCAAGGACGACCGAAAGGCTCCCGTAGTGCCTCCGTGGAGGGGGTCCCCGGTGCTCTGGGAGCCATCCCTCGGTGCAAAACACCGGGGAAAGGCACCCCCCTGGAGCCATCCCGCCGGCGCAACGAGGCTGACCCGGACGCGCGTCCCTCCCGGGGCCGGACAAACTCCCGCAGCCGCGCATCCCCCTCCCCTCAGCTTTCCCATAAAGTCACCTTCGGTGCGGTCCGGTTCGGTTCGG
>NW_010392634.1:0-13816 GCF_000710305.1 Buceros rhinoceros silvestris
GCTCGTCTCCCCGCTGCAAGAGCTGCAGGGAGGAAGAGGAGGAGGTTTCAGCTGATACCTATTGAAAGCCCTAGACTTAGAACAGATGGAGCAATGCATACGTAGCTCAGCTTTTGCCTAATTGTTTATTCCGCAATAGAGCCAATTAGCAGTTGCTCCACAGAGCCAATTAGAGCCTACCCAGAGGAGGAATTGCCCCAACCGCTGTGTAGCCCTGTGATAAGATACCTGTTGTACCCATAAATTTTAAGAAACAGGAGCCTGGAAGAAACCAGAACGAACTGGTTTGAAGAGGGTCAGCTGCAAAAGACAAGACAAGGTACAGGAACAGGCTGGGTGCGCACGCTCCAGGGGGGAGTTCATCTAAAGGACATTTGAGAAGACCCCTGGAAATTCCCGTGAAGACCCTAATAGAAAACTGCGCATGTGTGATGAACAGGCACGTATTGTAATTAGCTCTGTGGAATGCCATGAATATGTATAACCCTTCTGGGGAAAGGTAATGCCTCTGTACATGGATGAGCTATGTAGACAGCTGTCCCCCATCAGCAGAGTGCATGATTTGAAGAATAATGTCTCCTTGCACCCAGAGCTGAATTAAAGAATGCTGCTCTCTAAAACACAAAAAGGAGTCTTGGAGAATTTCTGTAATCACCGACTTTTACAGTATCGCTCTCTGCGGTGACCGAGTTTCTGCGCTCCCTGGAAAGGCCAGTGCACGAAAGGCCTGGTTTCTGCATGTCTCCTGCTTGCTGTGGTTTAGGTGTCCACTGGGCCTTCGCCTCAACTTCCAGCACCAGGAATCTTTCTTCACAGCTCCAGCAAATTTCCCTGGTTATCCAGAAACAGGGCCTTCAGCGTGCTGTGCCCTCCTTCTGCTCCCTTTGCCCCAAAAACTTCCAAAGGTGTGAGGCAAATGGCTAGTAGCAAAATTTCCACAAGCAGTTGTCCGCTCTGCCTGTCTCCACGCTATGGCCGCTGTGGTTCCCAGACCTCAAGTTGTGAAGCAGCTTCGTAAGTGTCAGCTCTCCTCTTCAGCATCCCATGACAAACGGCCTTTTGACACGGATTGGGTTGTAGGGATCTGTGCTATGAAAGTGACTTAGGCCTCACTGCTCTGTATCTTGTGTGTCTTCTCCTAGTGTTGCCACGGAATGGAATAATCAAATAATAAGTGAAATAATCAAGCAATAGGTATATTTATATACATATTTTTTTTAATTGGAGTTTAATATATTTGTAATAAGTAACCTGTACTCACCTGTAGGCTTGGTTTTGGAAACCTAATCTGTAGCTGAGAACTGGTTGTGAGTACCTGTCTCCAAAATTTGTTATTGGAATTGTTAAAAATCTAATTGTGCATGTCTCAGAACCATGAGAAAAACAAAGGTAATCACTGAAGCCTAAGTAAAATAGGCCTCAAGCCAGCGTTTCGGAGCCAAAGGAGATCAGGGACTAAGATGACTTCTTCTCTTGACCGTATATGGAAACTTCAAAGGGGAGTTCACAACCAGCTAGTTCCAGGAAGGGGCTCTTCACTACCACTTAAGTCTCAGACGACCCTCAACGCAAGAGACAGGGCATGCACAAGTGGGTGAGGAATATCATGATGATTTTTAGGAGAACTAATGATTATGTATCAGTATTTCAGGAATTGTGAATGAATATGTATGAAGTTACTGAATGTAATCTGCTCAGGTGTATGGACTGGTACACGGTTAGAGGAACAACCCTCCATGCATCCGACACTTCGCCAAGAAGAATGCCTGCTTCTGAAGACTACATTGATGTTAAGAAGATTGTCCCTGATTTCAGTGACACTGGCAACTCAGGGTGCAACAAGGTAGGCTGAGGTTGGCTCACCACTGTGTTCCCAGGAACCAGGAGTAACTTGGCTGCTTCAATTTTTCTCCAGCCAGACTCTTGTTTCCAGCTGGCACTGGCAGAAGCCCCTTTATTAAAGTGGCACAGCAGAGCACCCACCAGGGTGTTTTACTGGCAGCCCACTCACAGCTCCTGTTGCAGGTTTTATCTGTTCCTTATCAATCATCTTCCTATCAGCAATTCTCTCCTCTCAAGCATTTTTACTGGCTTATCTCTATACATACAACAGGTGCTCCCACCTCAGGCTTAATTTGGTCCCATTTTTTCTTTTAGTGGTACATTTGGAAAGTTCATGGGCTACACGTTTCAGGAAGGTTTCCCTCATGGTCTGCTAATGTGGTATTTGTTAACTTCCTGTCATCTTACCTTGAGCACTTAAGCCGTTATTTTAGAGGCTTGCATAGCATTACTTCACTGCTTAGCACTGGATTTTCTCTTTCTGTCCCCATTGTGGTGTTGGACAACAAATGGCAGGATTTCATCTCAGACTAGAGGCAAGCAAATTATCAGCGGCTGCCAACACAAAAACCTCCAGAAAAGAAGTGCTGCCGTTCTTTCATATATTGTACAATGAGGAAAGAAGACCCAGAAGTTCAAAAACGAATGTACGTAGAGAATTCATCAAGTAACTGCAGTGAGGTACGATCACTGCCTCTTACAAGGCTCAGCCATGTTTGCTGCTCTCCCATTGTCCTTGCATGCTGTGAGGCCGTTCAGAATATGTGGCCAACTCAGCTGCTCACTGAATTCAGCAGCAGGAGGTACCCACACCCTCAACCCACCTGGCCAGTCTCTCTGCTCCTTGCTGACTTAGGCATTTGCCAGCATGGTTTGGAGGTACCAAAACAAGCAGTGTGTTGGCCCACACCTCGGGAAAAAATTAACAGCTTCTGTGAGAGCTGGGTTACAACACAAACTCTGATCGTCTTCTGAAGCATCAAATATTCTGAACTTGGATCTCTGAGTTACACAGGACAGAACTCCTGCTTCGGCCTTTTCTGTAATGGCTAATCCAGGCTTGCTGAAAGGTAGAGCAGGGAGGGATTCATGGTGGGGAGGAGGGTAGGGTGCCTTCTCAGAGAGCATCAGCTGAGATCTTCTGGCAGTGCAAGCTCAGCATGGGAAAAAAAGAGCACAGAAGGGATGGCTGCCAAAGGTGGTGCTGCCATGGAGCTTCCCTGACAGGAACTTCCCGCTGTTGCATCTCAGCCACAAGGTTCCACTTTGTGGCCTCCAAGTCTGAGCAATAGGGAGCACACACAGCATCTCTGTGGCTTCCAAAGGAAGTGGCTGGTGGCCCAGCATCTATTCTACACAGTAGGACACACTGCACACTTACTCCTCCATCTTTGCAGGGAGCAGGGAATTTTATTACCACACCCACGAAAGGCATAAGGAGTAGATCTGCAACGCGGGAGATCCTGTAAGGTGAGGTCATAGCCCTCACGCAGCCTGCAGGTTCCCTGAGCCTGCCGCAAGCCATTACCCTTCTCACCAGTCAGAAGTGTTCAGCAGTTCTGGAGAAGGGCTCAGTGTGCCACTGAGATGGAAAAATCCCCCCAACCCGTAAGGACTGCAGGCAAGAAGGGGTGCTGGATGCTTTCACAGGTCATAAGAAGAAACAAGTTTGCTTATGCTGGTTCCTGGAAGGTCTCAGTTGTTCATATCTCCTTTTATGAAGCTGGTCCTGTCATTTCTAATCTTTAGAACCATCTTCATCTTTTTTTTTCTTCTTCTTTTACTTCTGTTAGTCCTCCTTCCTGCTTGAAGGTGGGAGGGCTTTTCGCCTTATCCATGCCTGGTGCAAAGTACAAATGCCTTGTCCCTATTTTACAGCTGCCTCCGAGCACCGCATGAAGGGAGTCTGTCAGGCCTCCTCCGCAGCTGGGCAAGGTGCGGCCAAGAGTGGGGACTGCGCCAAGGGCACTGGAGCCCACAAAGCCACTACCTCAGCGTAAGCCTGCCCTGCTGTTACATCCATTAGGGTGACCACAGTGAACATGTGGGAATTTACCACTAGCAGATAATGCTGCATTTTGCAGGGGATGAGGGGTGGAACAAACCAAACCAAATAAAAAAAAAAAACCCCACCACCAAGCAAGAGCAGTGTAAGATTGGTCACTGCAATCAGCTGGCCGGAAAGCAAGAGTTGGCACAGCCATGCACTTGTTCTCTGCCAAGTGTAGTTCTTGGAATTGACTCCTGTATCCAGATCAAGATTTTGTTTGTTCGTAAGCATCAAATACATCCAGGAGAGATCAAACCACTGAGAAGTCTCAACTGTTTATTAGCCTGGATGATCTCAGCCGTGTATTTAAATACTCACACAGTTCGAACACTTGCCAAAGTACACTGTTCTCCTGCTTTGCAAACATCTCCTCCAGCAAAGATGACATGAGGCTGTTAAACAGAAGGCTTGTGCCCATTGATTAATTTATATGTTACACCAAGTCTCACACCCATGCTGTCACTTTAGTTAATGCAGAGTGGATTAAGAATCTCAAACATGAAACCTTTCCTGAAAAGGATTTTCCCAAATTACTGTGAAGCCATACTGAAGCATTTAAAGTCCAGTTTCTCTCACAGAACTGGCAACAGTATCCCCTGCTTATTACAGATTGTTCACTGTCAGTTCTCATATACTGGCTATGGTACCATGAAAAAGCATCTCACACCTCAGGACGCAGTGCTATAAGCAGACACATTATACGACCCTTCCCAGTACAGCCAGCTTCTCCAGTGTTTCGCAAGCACCCCTCAAGTGCACCTCCAACTTCTTTGCCACCTTAATCTCCCTCTCAAAGTCCAGCCCAGGCCCTTCCAGCCCTCTGCTCTGTGCTCAGAGCAGCTGGATAACAGGGAGCTTCAGAAAGGGCAAGTGTTTTTCAGTGGAGCATGGCCAAGACATTTTTCATTAACGCCACTATCTGCAGCTCTTTGGACTCTACATGATCTGAATTTGCATTTTGCTTGCCTCAGGATAAAAAAAAAAAAAAAAAGCATTGATAAGTGCTACAGCAGCTGCAAAATTATAACCACAACAGAGGCCGTGCAAGGGAGCCAGGACTTCAGGGAAAGGCAGCGTCTTTCACTCAAGTAACTGATTTAGCAACAGTGCTTTCAGTGTTTGCAGCTTTCAGACACGCAAGCCTTTCTTCAGGCCAAAATCAGAAGCAAACTTCAAATTAACGGCAGGTTTGATGCAACTGCTCTGAGCTTAGCGCAGCGTGTTCAACCAAACAATTTCAGAGAAGTCTGTCTTCTCTATTAGCCATTCCTAAGGAGTGTAAACCACAACTTGCTTAAGCAAATCAGTTTTTTGGAGATAACAGAACAATGGCTGAGCCATCAGTTTTAAGGAGGGGGCAGTACTTTGGTCAGGCTCCATTCAACCAGATGCAAATAGAACCTAAAATGCCTGGGACATCAGGGCAGCGATTCCCCAACTACTCAGCACCACCCTTCCGAGATAAGAGAGATGGAATGCAACCAGACACTGTGGTTTCAGGTGAAGTGGGTGAGCTAGTTCAGTGGGTTTTTTTTCTTCCATCAGATACCTCATTCCTTCACTTTCCGCACTTCCAAAGGTATATCCGGAGTCATTTTCCCAAATGGCATATAATGCATTTTCTTTTTATAGGTACTACTCCAGTGGAGTCCCTGTGGTTGCTGAGACCACAGAAGATAAGAAGAGTGGCATATCTTGATGTCAGCCACAAGCTCAACGGCTTTCATATGACCAAGAGATTTCTTGAAGGTGTTTTCCTTTCCATGTTGCTGTTGTGCTAGGTTTTAAATACTTCCTCAGGGCTCCCTCCCACCAGTTTGGCCAGCAGAACATCTCTGGAGCTGTTATGGAACTGTCAAAATATGCCTTGTGTCTCTGCCTTGCCCAGTGCTCTTCCCCTGGAATGAGGGTGGGTGGGGTAGCACCTGGGGAAAACCAACAGAAACCCGAAAAAGCACCTTGAGGAGGGTTAAGCCAAAAGAAACCATAAAGGTGTCATTACAGAGCCCACCCCGAGATTTAAAACAATGTCTCAGATAAGGCAGCCTAGGCGAGGCATCTTCAGGGCTGCTGAGAACGCAATGGAAAGGCAGGGAGGGTCTGCCCAGCCTGAAACAAAGAGTCCCAGAGAAAGGGCAGGGCAGGGCAAGGCAAAGTGGTTCCAGGAGGCTGTCCCAGCCAAAAGAAGCCTACTGGAGAAACAGATTATCTGGAAGCTGTACTCACAAAAGCAGGGAAACAAATGGGCAAATATCGGGGGCTGCTCCTCCTTAGACAACAAGGCAGTCACACAAACTTACCCAAGCTACCTGCAGAGGGGTTAACTTGAGGAGCAGAAGTAGGCATGCACATCTGCCATTTCCAGACAACTTTTCCAACTGCTGTGGAACGTTGTTTCAGAAAGCTTGTAGTCACTTGAATCCATTTCCGTCACATCCCTCCAGAAGGGTCCAGCGGTTGTCAGATGCGCTGACTTGGTTAGTAGTGGAGCCCAGGAGCACTTATCCCAGCATGGTTCTCTGCAAGAGGGGTATGTTGCAGAATTTCACCTCAGGAGGAGCAAAAGCCTGTTCGGCCACAGAGCTGGCATAAAGGAAGATTCAGAAGCAGCTGTAGCAGAGCATCTCTCAAGACACCAGAGCCCAGAAGACTGTGAGCCTGCACTTCTTCCTAAAGAAGCTGCATTGAGGCACTCCATTGTTTTCCGTCTCCGCACTTCCCCAGTATTTTCGTCTTGCATGCCAAGCTCCCAGGTTGTGCAAGCAGCCTCCTTTTGCTCATTAATTCACATCAAAAGCACGTTTCCCCAATAGATGTGTGAATTCCCTGCAGTGCTAAATCTTCACAAGTACTGGGATCATCAACATTCACAACGATCAAAATGACTGGTTTCCGGGCCGCAGCTCACAGAGGTGGGCTTTGAACGCTTGATCCTTTCCAGGTATCAGATACACACTGTGCCCCTGCAGTAGAGCCTGCGAGCCTAGGCATCAGTGAGGTACCGCACCAAAATCAGGTGAACGTTTCAGGTTTATATTTAATAGTTAAACATTTGTGATTTCTCCTATGGTTTGGGATTCACTGTGCAAAGAAACCGTTCTATGAATGACATACGCGGATTATAGCTGAGCAATACTTACCTGTGGACAGAGACATAAATGCCGAAATGATGGTGCTGGGAATCAACACGCAGCCCCTAGTAGTGCTTGTGACAGCTCGGCCCAAGTTACCATCAACAAGTACCCATGCTTACTTACTCGTGAAGACTCTACAAACCAACAGCAGCTGTTGCCAAAATAATGAGGATACCAATTTCCTTCCGTGGCCCTGTCTTTCCCACATCCCAGCCACAAGCAGACTGTATTTGCAAAAGGAATGGGAGGCTGCCAGTCAGGACTTCACAAAGAGGAAATCTGCTGCTGGAATCTGTTGCAAGAATGCCTTTAGGGAAGGAGAAAATCCTAGTCTGGAAAAACAGCTGACAATCTCTCTCTTACTGCTTCTTCCTCCTCTCTTCTGTATGCACCGTTACTGCCTTTTTCGCCCCCCTCCTGTTTTCTTTTCAGCCAAGGGACTTGTTGCTCCATTTCAACCCAGCCACCTCCAGCTCTGCTGCCAGCCTGCCTGGGACCACTTGCTCAGCCACTCCTGCCCCTACACCAGGCCACAAGCACACACTGGCAGCTCAGCTCGTGGCTCGCTCTCTCGCTTCCTGGCCTGCCACAGGTAGGAGGGTCACTGTTGCCTTCAAGATGCAGATTGCAAATCCCCCATCCCTTTTGAACGCTGCCAGCTACCCAGCCGACTGGAGTGAAAGGGTTGCTGGTGGACCAGAGCAGGAGGGATGCTGTCGGATCGGTTGTGCAGCTACACCTGCTCCTTTCTCTCCACCTTCCTCCTCGTTTTTGCCTCCTCCCCTGCTCTGGCACAGGGAGCAGCTCCTCTCTGCCAGCAAGGTGTATCACAGCACCCGCCTGTGGGAGAAGGTGGAACTACTGCAACAGGTTACACAAATCCGACATAAACCATCAACCCGGGCACTTGCTTGCACTGATTTGCCCTTTGCGCAATAGGCGGCTGTTGGGTGTTCATTTGTGCGAGTGTACAAGAAGAGGGGTGAGACAGAAGGCCTGGCTACGGCTCTTCTTCTGTAACTTAATTTGTCCAACCTGGGAAAAAACAGTCATGCTATAGCATCAGCAAATACCTTAAAAGGTGAGACAAGGGCAGCAAATGGTCTGTTACATTTGCTCAGCTAGGCAGAAACAAAAAAACAGGGGCTTGAACTATTTGCTACACACAACAAATTAGTGTTCAGCAACTCTTTTCTGAGAGGCTGAAGGGAAAAGGTTTTCCTTGACACTTCAACTTGTTGAAGTATTGCTAACTCTGCAGAAATAATTTACTCCTGATGGACACAGTACTGCTGTTAGACTGATGAGTTTAACAGCCTGCCAGACACAGAGGGTAAAGCCCTGAATAAACCACAACAAATGAAATACTGTTACCAGTTTCATAATTTAATGAAAAAGTACTTGTAAAAAGGGGACATCTGAAAAAGACCGAGTCCATCTTGGAAAATTGAATATATATATATTTATATATATAAAACAAAATGCAAAAAACACAAAAAAGTTTTGACAAATAAGGTTAAGAGGTAATACTTCAAACAGTTAGCCACCGAACACACAATAAAAACTAGCAAATGCACTTTGGGGACAATACTTGAGAACTACATAACCAAGGGCTCCTTCATATATCTATTAAAATCATGTAAAAATTAGCAAAACCTTTGCCCAGACTGGAAACAACTGAATTAATAACCCCAGAAGAGCAGAAACGCTGAGTTTTGCTGAAGCACCATTTTCCCTCCCTTCTGTCATAGGCTTCCGGCCACAAAACAACATGAATGCTTTACTGACCTCCCAGATAGGTGTTCCCAATACAAGCTTCATAAAATTTCATGACCAGCGAGAGAGGATTACTAATAAATATTGAAGGAGAACTAAGAGAATCAGAACTGGAATACAAATGAACAGACATTTGTTTACTTATTCTGAATGACCCATGGCTTAGAACACAAAGCATTTCCCGTTAAAATAAAATATGTAGAAACCTAAAATGCTACTGCATATTTACACCAAAAGAAATAATTTTGAAGATACAGCTCTAGAAAGATCAATTACACAAATATACATAAAATCAAGAAGTGGAAAAAGAAAAAATTAAGATGCATGAAGTGAACAGAGCAGAATTGCCAAGTATACTTTTTTTTTTTTCTTAATTTCACAACTGGAAAGTCCTCCAGCCCCTGGCCTGCTAGTTGTCCCACTGCAACTAGGGAGATTTCAGCATTTAAAACAAATCTAAAGGTGTCGTTGCCATTTCCCAAGCTAAAAGCGAAAAGCTAAGATTATGAAGAAACCCAGGCACAGCCATTTTCACGCAGGATGCGGAACACCTCTTGTTTCTAGACAAAATGAACCCTCAACAGAAAGGAGCTGTGTGACATGCCTGATCAACCAGTGATGCGGGAACAGAGGACGTTGCGTATTTATGAAACATACAGCATTTCAGAGAAAAACAGTGCAGTTACTTTGTTCATCAACACAATGCTATCCGGAAAACAAGAAGTTTGGTTGCATTCAAACAAAAGGTCCCTGACATTGAAACAAACAGAATAGAATTCTCTTCCCTTCTTGCTTCCTTAGTACTGGCTGAAATTTAATCATTATTTAATGACTGCTAATTTTAAAGGACATAGAAAAAAGTGTTAGTTTGGGAAACAGCAACCGATCCAGAGGTGGAAAAGCAGCTTAATAAAATAACAGATTTTCAGCAATTAGAAAAAAATACTCCAAATGATGACTGGCTAAAATTTTACAGACCTAGGTGCCAGAAATGAGGCTCCTACACCTGTATTCAAGCAACTAGGGCTGAAAATTTGTGCCTGCATAAGAAGTTCAGACAAAATTTTTAATTCGGCTTACTTTAAAAGTACCAGGTACAAACACCTCTGGACATGAAATCGCAGTTTCAAGAGGGAACCTGGCATCACTGGTGATTGCTTAAATTTAAGTGTCAAATAGCATTTTTCTTTGAAGTAGTACATCTACTTTTGTAAACACTATCCACAAAATTAGCCATCTGTACTTGTTAGCTGGGTAAAATATTTACAAGTGCATCCCACAACAAGCAACTATGTACAGATATTAAAAAACCCCCAAAGTACTAGAAGTTGTATATTTACAAAATAAGCAAGTTATTGTGAAAAGAAACACAACCTTCAGCAAGAGCAAGGAATGGGGGCACACCTAGAGGTCAGCGAGTTTGGCAGTGCCAGCGACGCCTGCTTCCACTCTCTGCAAGGAGCCTGCAAACGCCACTGCAGTTCAAAACCTCCTGCAGATGAGGATCGTCACTTAGTAGTCACTTTGGGCCCGATCCAGCAGAGCACACCCGGTACGCACTCGAGGATCTGAGCACAAACTTTCCCAGGGGAAACCATCGGCACTTTTCACATGCTTAACTTCCTAAGGCATCTCCAAGTGCATGGCTGGATCGGAGCCATGCTGCAGGTGCTGTAATAGTGTCTGCGTTTGCAGTCTCTTGCAACACGCTCGAGCAATGCAAGGACTCCTAATAATTCCTTCTCTAATACCTGTTCACGGCCACAAGAATTAACATATGAACACGTTGCCTCGCACGTAAGTTGGCAAGGGAGAAGCACTTTCCTGCATTTATGCAAAGATTAACCAGTGCTCTCCCAGATGTTACCCTCTAACACAAACATGTCGATTTCCACGTGACTGTTCAGTAACAGAGTTAACCTTGCGAAGACTGCAAGCCAATTCACAGTTGAACAAAACTACTCCAACTTCTCTCCCCTTCCCCCATCCCCTACTGCAACTCTTCCTAATGTAGGTCCTGGACTATTTTCTGGAACCTTTTGATGCTGAGATTTGCACTGATACACACTGGAATACATGAAGGCTGAGATACCCCGTGGGGGCTTCTAATCACCTTTGTACCGAACTGTGAGAAATCATATTCTTTTTGTTCCTATTGTGACAATCTCTTCCAAAGTCCTTACTTGGGCTTTCTCTCTCTGAGCTACTTCGTCTTAACCTCACTTGCTCTTTGTTTTCATCACTTTCTGCTTCAGAGTCACTCAGCTCTAAGTCAGGACAGTACCCGTCATTGTCCTGGTACGGAGCACCTTCAAGCGTCTGCTTGCTCCACAAGCGATCTTTTGTTGAAAGTCTTCTTGTTGGCTTTTCACAGCACCGGAGGTCTTCTGTGGTCCTCACCAGACTGTTGGTAGCCTCTTTAAAGGACCGACTAAAATGTTCTATGGTGGATTTTCTGAAACCACTCTGGCTGGCCAAGTGAGCCGTAAGCACAGACTCTTGTTCATAGGGTGTCTGGCTGGAGCTGTCTCTCTGGCTCACGTCTACAGCCCTGCCCATCAGACCATTGGACTTGGCCACCAGCCTCGAGTTCTCCTGCTGCACCCGTCCATTCCCAATGGAAGACTGTCCGTGCAAAGCAGCCTGGAGTGCTAAGGGCTTCCCAGACGGCTGGCCCCGGTAAAACTCCTGCATCTGCGTGGGGCCAGAATCCTTCACCTCACTCCGAGGCTTGCCAATCCCTGCCAGCAAACCGTTACTTCTGCTGTCGTGCTGATATCTGGAGTAAGATTTTGCTTTAATTTCAAATGATTCCTTTGACATCGGCACGCTCCGTTTGCTGTAAACAGTGCTGTTGCTGTCAGGAGAGAGCTGTCTGTTGCCAGGCTTCAGCGAGTTATTTTTGCAATCTCCTAGTGCTGATTTGGGCATTTTTAACTTTAGGGTGATCCTGGGAGGTGGGTAGAACAGTGTATTCTCTAGTGCACTTGTCAGGGTATGGCCTACAGGAGAAAGAGATGAGGGGGCAGAAGGAAAAAAGGCTTTTAAAAAAAAGAGGGTAATCGCTCTGTTATCCATACGCAACAAGTTTTATAGTCCATTAGGAGGTCATTCAACAGTTAGAAGCATTTACAAACAATTAGTGTGAAATTATTTTAGGACACTAAAGAAAAGCTGGAATAATGAAAACTATTCCACATTATCCACCGTTTCAGAATTTAGGTAAGCATTTTAGCATTTCCATTAAAAACAACAATGTGCCCTTTTTATAGGGCTTTAAGCCAGTGAATCGAACCAGCTTTGAGATATGACTGAAGGAGTTCCAACGAAGCTATAAAAAAGGTTCATATTCAGTTTTGGATGGAGAAAAAACAGTGCTTCAAACTGAGTTTCAGTTTGGACTTAGTTCAACTCTCTGCTTTGCATTATAAAATTCTCTACGCTTTTGAAGTCTTTTCACCCCAATATATTAGGCTTCGTGATACTATACACATACAGTGCCATTGCAAAGCAGCTATCAAGTTATTCTAACACTCATTAAAAAAGCAATTGTATTTGTAAAGACATAAAAAAATATTAGTAGACATTTTTAATAGAATGCGTTTATAAAAAACCAAAATGCTTTAGAGTACTGCTGCTTCCACAAAATACTGGTCTGACCTAAAACAGTTTAAAAAAAACCCAAAACACCTTGTCAGGACTCATGAAATCTATCCATGTTTCAGGAGTAGAGAAAAAAAGCACAGACTTCACTGCAACTGGTCATTAAAAATAAAGCATGTATCCTGAAAGAACAGAGATCTTACTGTTACATCAAAAAACCAGCTGCCTTTCCTATTAAAAAGAGTAACTGCGCCGTAGTGTATACTCTTCCTCTTTTCAAATGCTGTGCTCCTTATTTCAAAATGGTTACTATAAAAATAAAGGGCAGAGCAGGTTTTGGTACATCAGCATTCCTAACCCGTTACTCTTCACTACTGAAAACCAGACTACTTAAACTCTTTTTGAAGGGAGAAGAGTAACTGCAGAAGGCAAGCTAAGAAATGTCTCTCTGCACTGCTCATCAAGCATGCAAGGCAGCATGACAACAGCAACGATTCCTATCAGTCACTCTTCTCTTTCGCCTGAAGGCACCAAGTACTGACAGAAGCAAAAAACCTTCTCAGTTGGAGAATCAAGCAGCAGTGCAGAGCTTGCTGTGGGGAAACGTTACCATAAAACAGCAGCCCAGGGAAGCAAAAACCTAGAGATCACCACCAGCTTGTTTCTGCTGTATGGATGCCACAGTGATTGGCAAGGAATACGTCAGGAACAGCGATCAGACAAAGAAATTACCAAGTAACTGTTTTAAGAGATTAAGGAGCTTTGTCTGTGCTTCTACTTTCATTGACTACGTACTTCAAGTTTTGACAGGCAGACTTACAGTGTTAAAAACATGAATGAGGAACACAAACATTGGTTTTTAGTTTAAAAATAGAATTTGTAAATATTTTACATTTATATGATTACCTGCAGCAATTTCCTGATTAATGAGCTGGACTTGCAAATTGAAGACCTGTTCATGTACTTTACTGTGAGACAACTTCAGTTTCTCTCTCCTGCTTACCATGTAGCAGAGATTTCTTACCTATGGAGGAACAACAGGAGACTTAATAGGCAATAAGAAAATAAATCCTGACACAGTTAAAAACAAGTGCCTCAGCAATGGAATTAAAACATTATGTGCAAAGTCCCTTGGCAACGTTCTT
This sequence comes from Buceros rhinoceros silvestris, assembly GCF_000710305.1. Lineage (NCBI taxonomy): Eukaryota > Metazoa > Chordata > Aves > Bucerotiformes > Bucerotidae > Buceros > Buceros rhinoceros. The sequence goes on from NW_010392634.1 coordinate 13,551, forward strand.
GTGAGTATTACTGAACATGTGTAACTACAAACTAAAAAAAGAGATATCTTGGAATTTTTTTTAATTGCAAATTTAGTGAATGCCTTGAATATATTCTGCACTTCGGCAGAATATATTTTATTCTATAAGAAGTAAGCAAGCACAAAATGCCAGTCAAAAGAAAAGTAAGTAATTTCTAAGACTTGCTTGTCTGTAAGCCTGCTTCCACTGTGTACGATACCAGGGATGTTACTGCAGACAGTACTGGATTATCCTAGACTTTCCCT
>NW_010392634.1:13919-29255 GCF_000710305.1 Buceros rhinoceros silvestris
CCCTACAAAGCTGTTTCCTAGAAACATTTTTAACAGCTTAACTATATTTGCTTTCCCTAGAATTATTGCAACTTTTTAAAGTAATACTTTTTACAAAGCTACCCAAGAAAGCCAGCCTTGTCTGGATAAAAACTAACATGCAGACAATCTCTAGAAGAACACTCTGGTTTGCAACATACACATTTTGTCTAACCCATTTAGCAGTTTCTTTTCCAACTCCATTGCACTGACTATGAGGTTCAACAGGCCAAGTGCAAGGTCCTGTACCTGGGTTGGGCCAACCCCCGGTATCCATACAGGCTGGGGGATAAAAAGATTGAGAGCAGCCCTGGGGAGAGGGACTTGGGTGTACTGCTGCACAAAAAACTGGACATGAGCTGGCTATGTGCGCTTGCAGCCCAGAATGGCAACCATATCCTGGGCCTGGAGTGACAGGACAAGGGGCAACAGTTTCAAACTGAAGGAGGGTAGGTTTAGATTGGACATAAGGAAGACACTTTTACAGCGAAGGTGACAAAGATACTGGAACAGGTTGCCCAGAGAAGCTGGGGATGCTCCGTCCCTGGCAGTGTTCCAGGTCAGGCTGGATGGGGCTTTGAGCAACCTCGTCTAGTTAAAGATGTTCCTGGCCATGGTGTGTGAAAAGGTTGGACTAAATAATCTTCTAAGATCCCTTCAAGCCGAAACCATCCTACGATTCTGCGATTCAGTTCCACATAATTCTGTTTGCACTATTTGTTTGAGTTAATAGCAACATTTCCACCTGACATTATGAGAACAAAAGGACTGAAAGTTCTTGATAAAAAACTTAGAGGTTTCAGAACACAGAAACAGAGTAGAGTCTGGCTGAAAGATATTTGCCAAACGCACTTTCCCCAGCATTCAACTCCCAGAAAGGAAATTCCAAGATTCCCAAATTTATATTCATCCTAAGATAAAACTGAGTAGAAAGTCTTGTGGCACAAGAAGTTCAGGAACTTTGAGGCAGACATTTCAAACTATGAATTACCTCCACTCAGAACAAGTACATAAATTTCAACAAAACTTGATGCAAACAAACAATCATTAAACAAAAAGAACAGCTCAAAATGGTCTCTTGAAAGAAAAAACACCCCAAAATTCCAAGCCTCCATTTGAAGCATGTTGCAGGTTTTAAATTTTTTTTAAATAAGGATACATTATTAAGGATTGATGATGACTAGATTCAAGACAACAGTTACACTTCCAAGTGCAAATCTTGGCTCCAACACTCATCTCCCTGTATTTTCTTGTTCTCATCTTCCCAGTATTGTTTTGCCTTTTATTACACTACTTTCTCTCTTCTGCTTTTCATTCTCCTCTCCCCTCCAGTGTCTCCAAATCACGCTTGCACATCTACGTTATTTTGTTACCTTTTTTACATTCACTGTCTATCTCTAAGTATTTGAAAACCACAGGTGATCCCTAGCCAACACGACAACCTAATGGACAGCCTCAGAGTAGTAACAAGCCCAGGTTCGTCCCCTAAAAGCTGCCAGAAAAATGCCTTCCTAATAAATTCCTGCTCTGAATTTTGCTATTGGATTCCATCCTCCCAAATCACCAGCTAGCTGGCAATTGGTAAGAGTCCAGCTAGCCGTTGATAAAAAGATAATTTCCTTTTCTTCCTCCTCAGCAAAGCCACAAGCAGTGGTAGACTCAGTGGGTTATTTTCAGACCATAACCAACCCTAGCACCTACAGCAGCTACACGCAGTGAAAGCACCTAGGTCAAGTGGTGATGAGTGATTCAGCCTGCCTGCTACCTGAGACTAGCTGACACCAGTACACTGGTGAGGAAGAGAGTAATGCTCTTGAATCAGATGTCATGTGAAGTGCTATGAGTACAGGCCAGCATTCTGCAGTATGCATGCAGCCAGAAAGTCGCCATGGAAGTTAACCATCTAGGACTTTGCCTACTTGCTTTCAAACCGTGAGGGTGAGAAGCTTTGCTTTAATATATTTTGAGGATTCTCCAAAAGCTTAATGCACCCTCACCAAAGAATACTTATTGCTTGACCTACGCAAATGGATTTTTCCAAATCCAGAATTGGCTAGTATTTACCATTCTATGATAACCACAATAAAATGCCTTCTGAATTACAAAGCAAAGAGTCCCTCCATCCTATGACAAAAGGTGGAAGATAAGAACCTGTTAAGCCTGCCCCATTCCTCCACCGTTTGCACTCCCTTGTTAAATAAAAGTAACATTTTCTGTTATTGTATCAATCAGTAGCAACCACTACAGATGGGTCAAATAAACTTCCTCAATTTTTTTAAACATTCGCTCAATTGAAGCTGAAATAAAAGAGTCAATTAGCAAATATGTTCATTGTGCAGAGAAACATGCATCTTAAAACACACATAAAGGGATAAGCTCTAAGCAAGCCAGGAAGCACTCTTGTTACATTGGATTTCTCACTGGACTGAGAAGGGACAGCTCCTGAAAGTCCCTGCAGCAGACAGTGCAGCATACCAAGAAACTGAAGTTGAAAAGCCTTACTTTAATTTTTTTTAATTATTATTTTTTAAATCATCTCCTTGTGCTTCCCCCATTCCCACTTTCATCCACAAAGACCTTGCTCACCTGCAAATAGTAAACTTTACGAGTTAAATTCTTACCCTCTCCAGGTCCTGCCTCAAATGCATGAACATCCTCATGCGAGTATGAATACTATCTTCTTTTGGCTGCACCAAGCCATTTTCTTCATCCTCCTTGGGAGGAAACAATGGTTTGTTAAAGTTACTTTTTCTTTTCAATTTCCAGTAATTGTAGATGAAGTCTACAGCAAGTTTAGGAAGGCCCAGTTCTGCTGCAACATCCTCCACTTTAACTAGTGAGTAAAACTCTTCTTCCAGCTCCCGGAGTTTTTGGGCTCGTAAACTGGTTTTCTCACTTTCTGTTTGCTTCTGGTCTGACACGCTTTTGGGGTGCTCATCAACATCAGGCAGCGAGTTCTGCTTGTTCTTGCTGTGCTTTAGACAGTATGACTTGAACTTGACCTCATCCCCATCATCCAGAATAGTTTTCATCTCTAAGCTATGCTCAAAGGCACAGGTGACATGAAAGGCAGTGATGCAGCTTTTCACAGAACACTACAGACAAAATAAACCAAATAATCAGTAACAACAACAACAAGCCAGAATAAAAAGGACATAATTATCTTAATTACATGAAAGTCCATCCCTATGGAAACATTTGCTATTCATTCTTCAGAACATCTGCTGATCTCTTTGAAGTTGGTATCACCCCATGTAGTATGTTCTCGTTTGTGAGCAGTGTTCAACAGAAAGACCTTTCTATCCATCTCTGACTGGCATAGCAGCTATCCTTATGCATCTCAGCCTTATTCAAACAAAAGCAACTCAGACTCTTAAATCTCTGTGCTAGTGAACTAACTCTCACACAGACTCAGCACAGGACAAACACGTACCTGAATGCAAGCACCAGTTTTCAGTTTGCATAAACTACACACTAGAGCCCATCGACTTGGTGGAATGTGAGATACCTTTGTGATTGGCTCCATCCTTTCTGGGCAAGCAATACTAACCTGTAAACAAAAGAACAGCATGGAAAGCAGTTATCAAGGCAATAAAAACAAGCTCTCCATTCACATCGAAAGAAGAAATATGACCACGCGTTTATCTCTCTGCAAGATCTCCATGAGCTCACACTTCTCAGCAAGGGTCCCTAAAAGATCCCACATGGAAACAATGGTGCAGAATACTACTACTTTAACCTGGTAGCTAAAAGTTGCATTTCTTCAAAACATGAGGCATCTGCAAAACACCTTGTTACGAACCAGTTGAGAGACTGCAGTAAGTAATGCTTAAGGTTATTTCCTTTCCATTTTGTTTTGGGTTTTTTTTTTGTTTGGTTTGTTTTCTCTTGTGCTGCTTTAACAGGTCTAACTTTAAAAGTACCAAAAAACAAGCTACTCAGAACAAAATAGGAACACTTACTCACCTGAAAAGTTCCTTCTTTAAGATCCACAGATCTGCTACAATAGGTATTTCTGCCAGCTCACAGTTTGGGGCAGAACCAGATCTATCAGTCAGTAGCCACGGAAAGCCTTGCTTTCCAGCTCTGCCTCTCCACTGAGGGCTACCAATGCAAGAGGTGGTACTGACACACGTTCCTAACTACACGTTGTATCAAAGATAATTTGAGAAAGAATACAACAAACTTCTCTTACTGCAAAGCATGGCATATTCTCCTGTGTCAGTTTTCACATACTTAAGTCTGGATGAATCATTTGTCTCTGGTAGAACAGATTATGGATATTAATATTAAAAGAAAGAAAGAAAGAAAGAAAGAAATTCAGATAAGCCCAGGATACCTTTTCCTATTCTTTGTTATAATGTCCACATATCCATTGTGATAGAAATTTCTCAGCTGTCTGTTGTCTATGCTGGGAAACAAGAACTGTCCTCCATAATCTGCCACTCCAGACAGATAGAATTTATCCAAGAAAAAGAAGGTTGGCCAACTCTGAATGACTGACATGCAGAACTGGGCCAGTATGAGAACGGCACAAGGCAGAGAATTTTGCTGAGATAACTGTTCTGTCCCAAGAATGCCAGTCTCCAAAAGCTTGGATTTGATGCTTACACAGGATATTTTGAATTAAGCAGTTGTGTACTTTGGAGGATTACCTGCCTGAAGAAAAAATACAATACCAATTCTAGCTAGGAAGATCTCCACGCTTTCTAGTAACAGTTCTCCTGAACAGAGCAGACCTGCATTTCCAGTGGTGGGATAGGGACCTTTTCTCAAAGGGGTCAGATCTAAGAATTCAAAGAAAGGAAGTCCCTGTGTCATGCTTTGTGGCATGCTGAGGCCAGAATAAAGCTGATTTCTTAAGAGTGCGGTTAAGGCTGAAATTAGAACAATTTTTTTTCTAGAAAACTTTAAGAGCATGATGATGCAGTAATTTTCATAGATTAACTCCACAGTAAGACTCTCTTAGGGAAATCCAGGTTACAAGAATTAGTTTAACATGTGATAATTAAACTGTTGACTTTACAAAAAGCTCATAGACTAAGCTGAATTTCCTAACCTCTCTTTGGAAGTACATCAACAATCACTTGATGCACTTATTTTAAAACCTGCTTAAGCCCTGAAGAGGAAAGGCTTTGCTTCAGCAGACCTCTCCCCTGTGCAGTAGACTTACCCAAAGATAGCAGTGTTAAGTTCACCAAGGTCAAGAGTCAGAGTTGCTATGCTCAAACTGAGTATTTTTTTGCTACTGTCTCCTTCTCATTGCATTGCTCTAAGGATCATTTAAGCAGGTGGAAAAGACAGTTTTGCAAGGGATAACTTGGTTAATCATTTTCACATTTTAAAAAGTTGATCAGCAATTCAGGAATTAATGACATAAATTGACTCAAATAATTACATTTGTGAAGTAGTTCACCCTCTGATCCCCCAGCTGCAAACTGCATCTTGGGAATATACCAAGATCAACCTGCTGTATAGCATTTCCAGAAGACTTCATTAGGAAGCTAGTGAGATGCATCAGAGGAGTTCCAGGTTTTATCAGAAAAGGAGAATAGGCAGGCAATACGTGATGCCCTCATCAGGTAGATATGACAAACAATTTAATTTGTTGTGGCCTTCCTATAAATTGGTGGGAAAGTGACAAAGCAGCTCCTGAAAATCTTGAAAGATGCCACAAAATCACATCGAGCACTCTGGAATATCATCAAATGGTTTTTTTGCTCCCAAAATGAAAGAGCCTTACATCAACATAATCTGACCTTGCTCAAAACAGAGTTGGCTACAAGTTGCACAGGTATTTCTGAAGTAACGTTATATAGATTTACCACAATCCTTGTCCCAGTTACCACTACACAAAGAGGCAAGACTTCCTTTGGAAATTAAGGCATTGTATCAAGTCGTGAGATTGTCTATATTCCTTTCAAAAACAAGCCAGAATCTTCACTGAATTTCTCTGATGACTAAGCAGTACCAGCTTTCCACTGTGCTTCCCAGCAGGAGCTAGGAATTGACAGAGATCATCTCTTTGTCCCTCTCTGCCCCTTTTAATGCTCTCCCTGCTCTTCCCCAGAGGCAACTCGTAAGGTCAGGAAACATTTATGTTGGAAATAGCATCCATTCAGCTTGTAACGCTGCCTGTTTACATTATTCCACTTTGTAAAAGCACAAAGAGGCGGTTACAGAGTCAGGTGTGATTTATTTATACTGGCCTCATGCCGCCTGACAGAGTCAGGTGTGATTTATTTATACTGGCCTCATGCCGCCTGCACGTTTCTGATATTCCAAGAGTGGAGTCAAGGCAAAGTCTGTCTGAATTTCGCTGCTCACAAGGGATCCAAAGAGCGGAGAGGCCAACCTTTTCGTTCTCCAAAACCTCCCCTCTCGGGGTAGAAATGATCCATCTGCTGTAACGTGTAGCTGTTTTCTCTGTAATTTCTTCAGCTTCTATCAGGTTACGTTTTGACTGCTGTGCTCTGAAGAAGTTTTAAGAGAGTGAAGACACTGGGCTGTCAAAGCCTCTTCTCTGTGACTGTTATGCACATGAGGTGCCATCTCGATTGTCACCTTGCTGTCCTCTGCTAACCTGCCACCAACAGCTATACAAGTGCACAATGATTTGCATCAGTGGCTGGCAAGGGCAGCCCAAAGGTAGGCGCACAGCCATTCACAACAGCGGCTGAAGATAGTCATTGGATATTGTTCCAGCTCTGTAGCAAGGAAAAATAACTTTGTTTCAGCTAACACCACAATGATTGAAGGAGGATGCAACCGTAATGAGTTATCTAAGGTAGAGAAGGACCTTGAATTTCAAAACACTCGGTATAAGTTTTCTGGTCTCAGGGTTTCCTTTCTTTAAACTTTTTTAAAAAAATAATTCCTTTTAAGAAGACATAAAAAAGACTATACATTTACACTAAAAGACAATAAAGGCAGAAGAACAGAAGGATATAAACCAACAATGAGTAGACTTTGGCAAGGAAAAACCTTGAAGTGTCCCAATCAGTCAAGCGAGGGTCTAGAAAGTCTTTCAACAACACTAGCTCACAAGGAAGGACAGGAAGAAAAAATAATTTAAGACAGTGCTGAATGAATTAATGAAGGAAAATACCTGATGCAATTGCCTGCAACAATGCTAGTCTATACCTGGTAACTCATGAAGTCCCTCTCCGAACCTTTTACCACAAGGTACAGACAGGTTTATGGCCCCACTGCTCTCTGCATTCTGCCTTGCTTCAAGTTGTTAGGACCACAAGAGAAATAGCAGCAACCTTATAATTCATCTGTCTCTTTTGGGGGAGTTCCAGTGTGCTACTGTCTCGGGCAGAAGAAAAATAGGTATACAAGAATACACATTATCCCCTGAAGTATTCATCCCCAGGTCTTCAAACTCTGGGTCTTTCTTGTTCCCTGCAGCATGTAAAGCCACAATGATTCTCCAGACAGGAACTGACCTACCATTTTAGCAGAGATCCCCAAAGGTCTCTCTGGCTTCAATGGTGACTGGATTGTTTTACAAGTGACAATGCAGGACAGCAAGAGAGAGAGAGAGAGAACAGATCCAAGAGGCATTTCCCGCCCCTACTGGCAAGCGTCACCTCCTTGCTATGCTCAACACACTTGGTATTGGTGTGGAGGGGAGGAGGTTCCCGAGGCCCGGAGCCACCAAATGGGCTGTGGGAGCAGTCAGATTCAAGCTCTCCCACCTGGTTGCTCACCTGACAGCTTTTCTCCCTCGGCTTAAGGGAGGTAGGTGAGCAGCATGTGCTCCCTGCCCTGCCATCACCTGCTTCCCAGACCTGGGGGTTCCTCTTTTGCTGCTGAGAACATCAAGGCAGCCACATACAGAAAGGACCTCTTAGGAGAACCGGTCTGCTCAGAGCCAGGAGAGGTTCCAGCCAAGACACTTCATAAACACAGAAGTCAGGAGATTTTTTTTATATATGTGTGTGTGTATATATATTCTTTCCCTCCTCCCCCCCCCCCTTAATTTTAAAATACCTCTTTTGGCTTTTTTTCCCCCTCAACTCCTCTCTTCTTAAAGATGGAAGAGATGCCAGGAACTACAAGCAGGCCTGGAAGACCTTATCTTTGCTATCTGCAAAGATAACCTCCTTGAAAACCAGACATATGCCTGAGAGAGTTAGGAATTACACATTGCATCTGGTTGCTATGTTAAAAAAATATCCAGAATCTTTAACATTTTCCTCAAAGTTTTGCAAATGTGATGCTTGGCTGTGCTTGGGAGCAGAAGGTTCAGAAAACAAGGCGTCCATCCCCCTGATGTCATAGTACCAACAGATCTGGCTACTGCCTCACATTAAACCACCCACTGTAATGGATCTGTGGATCTTACCAGAAAGAAAACAGAAATATCTCAAGTACAAAATTAAACTCAAACCCCACCTACACACAAGTGAACATCCTAATTTGCGGAATTACAATGTGATGCTAACCTTGATTCAAAATAGAAGAAGAAGTGTAAAGCTTCATTATTAAACTCTATATATGTATGCACAGATCAAAAGCACCTTTATACATAACACTGAAAATAAAAAGCCTCACCTCCTCACCATTCAGAAAAAAAATATAGTTTAAATCTTGGAGTCCACCCTACACAAATAATGCAAAAGCAGACATATGCATGCATTTATACACCTAGCTGAACACACAAATTCATCATAAAATAAGACAGACAATGAAGCTGCAGTTGTACAGCGAACACTAGCTTACATCAGTAACCCATTCTAGCAGGTCTCTCAAATGCCATAATGACACCAAGAAGTGACTGCTGAGTAAATGGAGGCGACAATTAATTAATTAATGGAACATAAGCTGGAGACCCTCCCACTCCTCACAGACTGCACAGACTCATCAGAATAAAGTCTGTTGTTAAATCATGAGAACATAAAGAGACAGAGGAGGGAATGAGCAGGGGAGGACACAGGTGAGTCTATGATCCAAAAGAAAACGGCAGAAATTAAGTTTTACCTCTGGAATCCAGAGAGCACAGCTCACGTGTGCCCACTTGGTCCCTGTCCTGGTAGCTTTCATGGCACCCCCTCTTTTGGGACACAGGAGGCATTGAGGATGTATTCCCAGGACACAGGTGCGACACAGCCAGCTCCCTTCAGGTACTTTCAAGATTCCATAGCATGCCTTGGAGGAAAGCAGGTATTGGGATCATTGCACAGAGATTATTTCACCCTCAAGCATTAATATTTATATAGACCAAAGTTTTCAAATACTAAAGGCACAGTCTGGACTTTATTTAATCCCTCTCTAATTTCTTTACCTTCACATGAGTCAAGCAATCGGAGATAAACAGCCTCTAAAGCAAAGGCTTTTTATGCTGTTTTCTTTTTAAAACGTGTGCTGGTATTATTTGTTTATAGTGTAAAACGTACCCACTGTGATTGCACAATACCACTGATGTTAAGAACCTCTGTCTTTCCTTTTAGTGACTTTTAAATTTCTGAAGCAAAAAATATAGACATTTCTTTAAATTAGCATCTGCATTTAATCTTTTTAAAACTACAATTTCCTACCACTAATAACTTTACACTTCATCATAATCGTATCTAGAAATAAAAGGATATGAGCCGTTTGACTGAATGCTGCATCAAATTACCTTTGTGGTTACAGTTCTGTGAATTGTTTGGTACTTTAAATATTTATATGATATTGCAACAAAAATTATGGCATATACTGAAATTATGAAGTGCTGGGTTTTATGCCTATTTCCTGAGTATTGGACATAGCCTCTCAGAAAATGAGACATATCTTAAGTTCTGCTAGGTTTGAGAATAAGAAACAAAAAGGAAAAAGAAAAGAAAAGAAATTAGTCTGCTTTCTGATTCAAATTCTTAGTAGTTCTTAATGGCTAACTACATGTGTGTCCGGATACATTCTGCTGTACACGTATACATGCATATTAAAGCCGAGTGTAGCTGAAATCATTGGCTGCCACCAAGTTCTAACTGCACTCCTCCAAATAAAAGCTTTATCAAAAGGGTGGCTTTCAGTGGAAATCTCACCATTCCTAACACTGTCTCTGGGAACAGTGATACTGAAAGGCTCAACAGAACAGGATCATTAGCTGTAGCCAGTCTTTCAGATTCATATCTAATAAGAAATTCCCACACTTGTCTTCCCAGCCTTCTGATTATAAGATCTCAGTATTTAATATGAAGCAACATCCTAAAACATTGCACATTTATGTCAGGCCTGTAGAGATGGGGACTTCCCTGAATTAAATGCTGCATTAAGAAATGCCAAGACTGACTAATCTACACACTATTTTGACGTGATGACTGTTGTAAAAACCCAACAGGGGGGGCTGTAATCTAAATTTTGCAAGTGATTCTTTCCCCCCTCTTATGTGGCACATTCCTACCAGCATTCTTTTAGTACTAATGCAGAAGAGTCATTACACCTAAGATCACAATTAAGTCGTTAAAAATGTCCTGAAACTGTTTTCAAATTTAATCCAACTAATGAAAGAAGAAAGCCCGAACTACTAGACCAGTAATTTCATAACATGTTTGAGCTGGCACGAGAAGGCACTGTGAAAGAGGAAATCTCTCACACTCTTCCTCCCACCCACCTCCAAACTGCGTGATGACAAACAGACCTGAGGCTACCTGGTGAATCAGGGCTGATCCAGATTAAAAACAGAATAATTGTTTTGTTGTTGCTGCTGCTGTTAGGATTAGCTCTAGCCCAGACATGCTCTCCAGTTTGTTTCAGGCTGGTCCAGCATGACCAGAGAAAGGTCAGGAGGAAGGAGGCAGCAGGCCATCAGCAGGCAACCATGAGCCTACAACTGCAAGTTCATCATTACTTTTGACCAGGCACAAGCAGGATCTGAAGCAGGCAGCCCAGCTGCCAGCCGTATTCCTGTCACTGGCCACATTACTGGCACTCAGGCTCACGTGCCTGCTTCACACAGTGAATCAGATCAAGAAAGTGGCTGGGCAGAGAGCCAGTTCACTGTGAGCAGGGAGATGACAGGTCCTTTTTCAGCTAGATTCATATTCTGAGTATTACTTGCAGTCGGTACAAAAATATGTTTTTAAATAAACCTTCTTAGTCTCTTTTCAATTTACAGCAAAACACCCTTCCAGAACAGGATGTATAGAAACCACAGGATTCACATCCCTTTTTTGATTATAAGGACACCTCTGCCTATGTTGAGCTCAGTCAGTGTAGTCTTGGCTCCATCTGAAATGCTATAAATGTGAGTGACATCCAGACTGAGAGCGCAAGTCATTGCAGGTGCTTATGCCTTCTAAAAAAGATCAGTCTGTTAAAGTGCCTGTGCGTGGTTTCAAATGGCTAAATTTGGACAGCTCATGTCTAGCCAATAATTAGTAAGTCAAAGAGGAAAAATCCTAGCTCTGAAATGATTGTGAGATTCTTCACAAACAGGCAAGCCAACATTTCCTGCCCTGTTTATCTTCAAAAGCAGATTTAGTAATAGGGGAGCAAGTTTTTTTACGGTCATAGAGGAAGTACTTGCTAGTCCCAAGAACACACTTTGGGTACCTGTTAGACTGTAGATGTCCACAAATTTATCATGCTAGGCGTTTAATCCACTGTAACTGTCAGGGTACAAAAATTCAACTTAGTATTGCACCACCCTTCATACCTACAAAATGACAAAGCCCTCCAATTAACATTTAATACCAGTTCAAATTCCACACTTGCCAAGACCACAGGACAGCATCAACATTTTTGCAGACACTAACCTGATGGACACAGATATTACACTTGTCACAAAACACCATGTCATTCCCATCTTCACTGTCAGGGGACCGGCACACATCACAGATGACGTCTTCATCATATTCAATACCCAATCCTTCTTCAGTCTCAATAGCGTGATTCATGTTCTCATGACAGTGCCGTTCCAGCACTTCAATTGTCTTTTCCATTGTGTTTTCATCCAGTGGCCCGCATCCTGCAACAAAGAATTGGGAAGGGGAATTAGAGGGCAGTCAGGTGCTTCTGACTGAGTCAGAGATGCTGGGAGAGCGAAGGACAACTTCTAGCAACTAAAGCAGGAGGCACAGTGTCTTCTCTCCCATCAAACACACTAAAAATAAACGATAAAATACACACTATTGGCAATTCATACTGTCCATTCACTTGAACACTGCACATGTATCCTGGTCTGAGTTAGAACAGAACTCATTCTGTTCAGTGATTTCACTTTTCAGCTCAGTCTCTGCTAAGTGGCTGCACCCTCTGAAGTTAAGGGCGTATTTTCTAGGAGTGATAACGCTTGATGTTTACAGTCACTACCAGGGGTTGGTGAGCAGAAAGGCTCTTGCTAATACTTTGTGCTGTCAAGACCAAGGTCACTGCTAAATCCTATGTACCATGGTGGGGGTCATTAAGTTAGAGACTGTATCTATGGGAAGAAGCGGACACTGACCAACAAGGTACTCCATCCCATAGACATCATATTTGGTAAAAGCTGAGGGATCACAAGGATCAATTGCCAACGTCTGAGGAGGACTCTGTCCATTCTGCCTTCAATCCCAGTATGTGCATTCTTGAATCCAGCTCCAGAATTTGGTTTTCATCTGCCCGAGAGTCCAGTATGGAACTGCACTCTCCCCAGTGCCTGCTCTAGAGCACCAGTGGTGACAATGAAGTAATTGCCATGGGTTGGGTTTGGTATATATTTCATTTTATTATTACATTCACTTGAACACTGCACATGTATCCTGGTCTGAGTTAGAACAGAACTCATTCTGTTCAGTGATTTCACTTTTCAGCTCAGTCTCTGCTAAGTGGCTGCACCCTCTGAAGTTAAGGGCGTATTTTCTAGGAGTGATAACGCTTGATGTTTACAGTCACTACCAGGGGTTGGTGAGCAGAAAGGCTCTTGCTAATACTTTGTGCTGTCAAGACCAAGGTCACTGCTAAATCCTATGTACCATGGTGGGGGTCATTAAGTTAGAGACTGTATCTATGGGAAGAAGCGGACACTGACCAACAAGGTACTCCATCCCATAGACATCATATTTGGTAAAAGCTGAGGGATCACAAGGATCAATTGCCAACGTCTGAGGAGGACTCTGTCCATTCTGCCTTCAATCCCAGTATGTGCATTCTTGAATCCAGCTCCAGAATTTGGTTTTCATCTGCCCGAGAGTCCAGTATGGAACTGCACTCTCCCCAGTGCCTGCTCTAGAGCACCAGTGGTGACAATGAAGTAATTGCCATGGGTTGGGTTTGGTATATATTTCATTTTATTATTATTGTTTTCATTGAAGCAGTTTTATGTTTCCAATCCATAAGTGTCTCTCCCTTATTCTCTTTCTCTTCCCCTTTGGGAAGGGAGAGCGGTTAATAGAGACCATCTGTCATTCATCTAGAGCCCATCCCAGCCCTAACCCTTGACAACATGCTACATACACTTACCACTAATAAAACTTAGTATAAGCAGAATCACTTCAGAAGTAAAGTATTTGCTATGAGGCTGGACCTCAGCTTACAGCTTGAAGAGGTACACTAAGAAACACTACCACGTTCACAGCTACAAGAAATATCCAGACTGCAACCTCTCAAAATCCTCAGTCAAAAATGCTGCTGCTACCCATACTTCACTATTTACTCGAGACCTTCAACAGGTGGGATATTCATGTAACATTAATATCAGACTCTAACATTCTAACTGCTGGACTATGCACAAGAATATGGATACTAATTTGGATTCCTTGTTGCAACCAATAAACAGGGAGATGGAAAAGATAAATGACTGCTGATACAAAGCATCTTCTGCTATTGAACTGTTCTTCTCCAATGTCTGGATATTTTCTTACTCCCCGAAAAAAAAAAATTACAGAATCATTCAGGTGGGAAGGGACCTTCGGAGTGCTCCAGCCTCATCCAGCCAGTGCTCCAGCCTGGCTCCGAGCAGAACCAACAGCGAATCCAGACATGGTTGTTGGTCAAGAGTCATGTCTAGTCAGATGTTGCAGACATCCATGGATGGAGACCAGCTCCCCAAGAAAAGCTCTGGTTTCGCTAACAGCATACCTGTATGCCTGGGAAGCTTGTCCTTGCTTCCATCTCTTAGATACAAGCTTTGGCACTGTTGCTCAGTCATGAGTTCCCTTATTCACCAAGTCAGTCTCTTAACACATCTGCTTGTTTTTCTGAATGTCTGGATAGATCTTTGCTGCGCTTGGAAAAGAACCGTCCTTAAAGACATGCTAGCTCTCTTCAGCAGTTCCACTCTTCAGAGGGGCCTCCCAGATCCCACCTACCAGGCCTCCAGATAAGTAGAAATCTGCTCACTGGCAGTCCGGGACCAGAAGGCAACTTTCTTTCCTCAGGATCTGAGTCAGCACCATTTCATAGCTAACACATCCAATGTTGCCATCAATGAACACATCCCTATAGGTTCTTCCTTGTTTAAGGACATCAAATCCAGAATATACCAAATATTTCCCTGTTTTGACCACCTGTCCTTCCTCAAGGACCTGCAATCACTCATGGAAGAATGCCAGCCACACAGGCTGGCACAATTCAGTTATTCCAGTGATAATCCCAAAATTATTTTCCATAGCTCATTCTCCCCCATAGCTCTCTATACCCACAATTTGTATGGAAAAAAGAAAGTTTACTTTACCTGATTTTAAATGGGCTAGAATAGTGAAACTTAATTACTCTGTTATGAACCCAGCATGCAAACTCCTCAGAATGATGAATTTGTAGCAATAATACGTTCAAGTTTAAGGAATGGATACATCTGCTTTTATTACATAAAAATTTTAACTCTTGAAGTCCTAAAATTAATTCCACCTGGTTTGGAGTTTTCCTCTCCTGCCTTAGTCTGCAGAAGTTGCACATGGTTTTGGATGTGAAGAAGTTTTTAGGCACAACAGACAAAACACAAAACATTAACAGATTGAGCAAGTCATTATTTTAAACATTTTTACCTCCTGTTCTACTTATTGTTTCCATTAAATTCTCATTCAGCGATCTTCAAGAGATCTCACACAGCAGACTACAACTCAGACAGCAGAAATTAACTGCTGGTTTCAAAATTAGAATGCTTTGTGAAATTACCCATTTCTGTAAGCTCTTCATTTAGCTCCTGAAGCCAAAAGATGTCCATATCATCCAAGTCATAACGACACATAGATTCTGCCAATTCCAAAATGTTGATGTAACCTGGTTCTGTGGGCTCTTGGCTGGAACAGTGGATATATTTCCTGGGTCGAGTATACAGTACTTCTTTCACCTTTTCTGCTACAACTCTAGAGTGAAAGTAAAAAAAAAAAAAAAAAAAAAAGAAAGGTA
>NW_010392634.1:29319-49197 GCF_000710305.1 Buceros rhinoceros silvestris
AAAAAAAAAGAGAGTTACAGCTTTTTAAGACCCATCCTTGAAAGACATGAAATACTTGCTCTAAGTGCAAATAAACCCAGTGTTTCACAGATTTTAAAGTAGCTGATAAGTGTATCCAGGCTAGGGAGACAGGATTCTGTAAATGCCATTTCTTCACACAAAATGTGCTAAGGTTTGCTACGTATACAGAATCCTTTTTAAAATGTAAGCCTGTGCATATGATTTTCAATGTAACAAATGCTACTAGTGTGATGATGAAAGTGTTTTTGAAACCACAGAAAGTATTATGCACAAAAACCTCAACAATCCTCGTTCTATATTCTCAAATGATAGAAGGAAATCCTGCCAACTGATTTCTTGAAAATACCAGCTTTTTCACGAAAGCTTAATTTATTCTACTGCAGCGTCTGTGTAGAGAAATGCCTGCTCTTCATTTGGGATAAACAGTCTACCCTTATTTTGTAAATGGCACTTTATCCACGTTACAAACGTATTATTTTTGTTATATAAGAACCATTCTGATGCCGAGCAAAAATGTAAATGGGAAAAACCAGCTAAAAATCATCCAGGAAGCAAGAGAGAAAGACAGCGGTGTTTTCAATTATTTTAAGAGATAAAACTCAGCGTTTGATTAGTAAACTAGCCTATGAGAATGGAAAGACTGACCTTAGCTAGATAAAGTCAGTCTTTCTCTGAATTCAATGCAAGAGGCCCTGCATGTGAAAGGAAGCCAGGAAGATACTGAATGGAATGGTGTCATGCGTGAGCAGCTCTGCCTGCATTATGGAGCTAACCCTCCACAGGACAAGGAGAAAAGTGAATCTGTGGGAATGAGGCGAGTGGAGTAAAGAAGGGGCAGGCAGCAGTCAAGCAGTGTCCCACATAATTCTTTCTTGACAGCGTGGCTTGCCAACGTTAACACAAACAATGTTCTCCTGCCATTCTACCTCCCCCTTCACCTTGCTCATTTTTAACTCTTGTACCTTTGTGAGCTTTTCTTTTCTCTGCCAAATCTATAGCAATTTCTCCCTCTGATGTAATACTGCTGGTATGAGATACAATATATTTATTTTTAATAACTTGGTACTGACAATAGCCCCAGTGGAAATTAAATTATGCTGGCATCAGCACTTTCACTGGACAATTCATTTATCTTCACCTCAAAGACCATGCTAGCAATAACATTTCTATGATGAAACACACTCTGTTTCCACCAGGAAGGGCTGCAGGACTAGTGTTATGTTTTCCTAGTCTAAGCACAGTGAGAGAACAAAAGGTTATTATCTATCTCTTTAAACTGAGATCACTGAACTTCTATAACGTTAAGCAACTATTTGTGGTGACAGAAGGCAGAAAAGGTTAAAGCTTTGGCAATAATAACCAGAATTAAATTATATGAACAAGTGAGTAACTTGTACAAGTATCAGTAACCACTGTGTGCCTACTAATCTATATCATCATGCTTTGTATGGAAGCCTTTCGAGTAACATGTAAGAGATTTGGGTTTATTTTTAACTTATTAAACTCACCATAGCGAAATAAGAAAACAATCCATAGCACTGTGTGACTCAGGAAAAAAGATGCCCTTTTTAAACTCACAATGTAGATACTATAACAGCATACAGACAGAACCAGATCTGGACTGAAGTGCCAGAGAAATGTTTTCCAAATTGGTACTTGTTTGGTTTAAGAACATGCCTGAAGGCTGCTGCATTGGAGGTTTAAATACAGTAACACAGAAAAGCTCGCTGCATTAAGACAACCTGTTTTTGAGAGATCATCTTCTCAAAGCTGACGTTTTATGCACATGATCAATATCTGATCACCATTACCTGAGAGAAGGCTGTGGAATAGTTTCTGGACTGGCTGGAACTTGAACTCCTTTCTCCCATTCTTGTTTCCATGTGTCCGCAAAGATATAATATTCATCAGGGTTGACATGATGAGAATCTGGTAGTTTCATGGCACTAATGAGATCCTTGCGGAACACCTGCAAGAAACACCAGGGAAAAGAGTGGCTTGAGAAAAAGTGTTGCGCTGAAGGAAGCTGTAGGTATTTTTCTTAATCTACACTGAAATAATGCATATACCTTGCCAATCTTTTTTGAAAAGCACCAATGCACAAACAAGTACATTTGACATTACCTAGGTTATTAGCTCTCAGGGTATCAGATGCAGTATGACAAGAAGTTTACGCTAACTCAAAACCATGCTGTTGCCCAAAGGCTAATCAGAAGAAGGCTGTTACAGGCGATCAGGGAGAGGGGAAAGGAGGCCTGCATCTGATTTAAGACTCCTCACCATATCACTTTCAAACCACTTATTTTACTTGCCAGTCTGTAGGCTTTACCCAAACTTCGACACAAGGCAGCACATCCTTTCCTTTCACTCAGTTTAGCTACTTTAAACCATCATATTCATCATGGACTACTAAGAGTTGCCATGGAGAAACTGATGTGCAGGCACTTGTTAATTTCTTAACACCATCTTCAAGTTTAACTGGTCAGGATCTCCGGGATCAGAGATGAACAGCAGCCTTTGCTGGAACATGAGACCTGTGTTGCTCTGTGCCTGAACCCCAGTGATGCAGGCACAGCGACACAATACACAATCCAGCCTCAGCATCCTTTAGCAAACCTGTACAATAAAATGCGCAACCACAAAACAAAGCAAACACATCAGTGACAAACCTCCAGCTGTAACAATCCTCTTGAGCCAAGAGTTGAGTAAGTTTTTGTGAGTATGCAAACATGATTATCAGTAATCTCAAAGCTGACTTAATTTCAGTGTCTGTCAAATCCGGGTGCACACATTTAAACAAAGGGCACATGCATCCTTTGTTGTTTTTTTTCCTCCACTGCTACACTGCACCAGTTTAACATTCATAAAAGCAAGACAGTGACTATGGCTTGGTGTTAGGGAGATATCGCAACTAATTAACTATATTATCATAACAAGAAATCAAATCCTCAAAAGCCAATAAAATGTAACAGAAAATATCCCTGCAATAAAGCTGCGGCATGCTGAACTCTCTTCTTACTAATTCAGCTTTATAGCTAGAATAGTAATAAAATATCTCAGAGCCAAATATCTTCATGTACCCTTTTCAATTTGACAGCACCAGACTGGTTATGACTACAGCAAAAATTCTCAGCTGTTCTTGGAAACGATCAAGTAAACATTATTTTTAAAAAGTTAAAAACAGGTATTGAGATAGGCTGCTGGTGACCTGGAACATCAGTGTTACTTCATTATGTCACAGGATCACCTGATTGAAAGAGACCTTTAATACTGTCAAGCCCAACCACTCACCCTGCACTGCCAGGGTCCCTAAACCACGTCCCTCAGCACCACATCCACACGGCTTTTAAACACTTCCAGGGATGGGGACTCCACCACCAACCTGGCAGCCTGTTCCAATGCTTAACGACCCTCTCTGTAAATTTTTCCTAACATTCAATTTAAATCTCCGCTGACACATCTTGAGGCCATTTCCTCCCATCCTATCGCATGGGAGAAGAGACAGTTCCACCACCTCGCTACAATCTCCTTTCAGGTAGTTGTAGTGAGTGATGAGGTCGCCCCTGAGTCTCATTTTCTCCAGGCTAAACAACCCCAGTTCCCACTGCTGCTCCTCATAAGATTTGTTCTCCAGACCCTTCATCAGCTTTGTTGTCCTTCTCTGAACACGCTCTAGCACCTCAGTGTCCTTCTTGCAGAGTGAGAGGCCCAAAACTGGACACAGTACTCAAGGTGTGGCCTTACGAGTGCCGAGTACAGGGGGACATACAACTGCATCTCACACGGGCTCCTGGGAGAGTAAGCTGACCGAGGGAACTCAAAACCACAGACTCAAGGCTCTCTTGTTTGCTACTGATGCGTTATCTGCTTTGGTTCAGATCAGAGGGGTTCACAGTGTAAAACTTCTTAGGTACCTAACAGGCCTGTATTAAAATCTGAATGACAAGAGTAAAAGCATTAAGACTGAAAGCATCTATTTTTTTCCAAGCAGCATGTGTACACACCAAAAATAAAATGTAAAATCTTTCATGCAACTTAAAAGACCTGTGTTACAGGTACAGAACCAGGATTATGAGCAACACTAAGGCGGCACAATTCCAAAGAACTCAAAAAGGAAAAATAACCCAATAAATGATAAGTGCAATGACTGGTTTAATTATCAGTAAATATATTCCTCAAACCTCATCTGAGGTAAGTGCTTTACAAACTACCTTTTAAGTCACCACTGCCAGAATATAGAAGTAACGTGCTTAATATCAAGCCCACTATTTTTCAAACACTAGATGAAAAATGCTATTAAAGGCATCAGTATTCTAACTACATTGCTTAGCAGCAAATTTATCTTCTTATCATCCATTATGTATGCAAACTGTACCATCTCCATTTTTAGAGCATAAATCCCCTGGAGCATGAACTTTGTTATTTTTTTTTACTGTTGTACAGTACTGACTACACCACCACCACGCCGCAATATTAAGTTCTCCACTTCAGATTTCTAAAAGTTACAACAGACATATCACTGAAGGACAAAGATTTAACCAAGACAAATGTAACTGTTGAAACTAAGGAATCCCAAAACTCAGCCAAGACTTCCTAAGAACTGCCTATTCATACTTGTGGTAACAGTGCAACTAAGTGTTTCCTGCAGAAGCTTGGAATAATTACGAACTCCAGCTCTCATCATTCTCCAATCCTTCACGTGTGGCCAAGCAGGTTCTTCCAACAGAGGAAGAGGACTCCCAGAGGACAATGTATGAGAACACTTGCACTAGATTTCCTTTGTTGTGAAGTAAGCCAGACCCACACAGAGGACACAAAGAAAGTTCTCCGACAAATCAAGTAAATTTTACTTCAGCAGGCAACCTCAAGGCTATGAACTAAGCCAACTTAACAAAGAGCAAGACACGCGCATTCAGGATTTAGATAGCCAGCTTTTCCTTGTGATTGTTTCTTTTTAGACGCTTATTTGAACAACAATGCAGCTTCTTTACAAACTGTATCTACCATAAAGCAACAGCTAGTCCATTCTACAAAACACACTTGGCAAGGACCACCTTGTCTTCCACAGTCAGCCCATGAACTGCAGCGGTCATTTTTCAGTCACCCAAAAGCAGTTCTATTTCTTACCATACCTAAACGCAACCCTTCAACTTTATTTTAATACCATCTGCAATGTCATACATACTGAAAAGACCTGAAAAATGAGCGTGCCAGGTCTAGGTTAGTAAGGCATTCCCAACCGGACACATCACTCGAGCAGACCCAGCTAAGTGCTGCGTGTCTTCACCATGATACCAAAGGGCCTTGCAGAGCTGAGCTACGACCACAGATAGCAGAGCCAGCCCTGTAGACACAGAAATGGCAAAACTCCCCACTGCTGTAAGGATTCACAGAAGTTACTGTGTGAACATGGAATTTTTAAGAAAATATTTTTAGCAGTTGAAAGCAAGAAAGAAGAGGCAAGTTTTAGTCTTGCTGACGATACAAGACTGCTTGGTCTGAACTTGCCTTTTCATTTTGCTGCCAGGAATTTTTAGTTTCAGCTGAAAATGATGCAGCACTTTGAGTGAATGATAAACAAACGCATTTTTCATTGGCATGTAATAATAACCATCACCATCCTAAGAATTTCGTTGAAAAACCCAGATAATTATTTAATGCTTTAGAGCTGGGGCTTAAATCTAGAAGAGGAGACCTTGTTCTTTGATGAAGATTAGATTTTTGCTCTGCAGTAAAAGCCTGCCTGGATTTGCTGAGGCAATGAGAACTTCCTAGTCACCTCTGCGGAGCTGCACTACCACCACTAAAGCCTTTATATTTAAATTCTACACAAATTCTCCAGAAATAAGGATGGCGCTAACCCATGGCGTTAACATTCCAAGTAACAACGATATCATGGAGCTGCAGAAGGAAAGGTATGTTTCATGTTTCATTTGTTTTTCAGACTTCTGAGTACTATTTGGAAAGTATATTAGAAAAGTATGTCCAACAAAAATTAACAACTTAGACTTTATAGATGGTGAAGCATTTATAAATGAATTCTATGACTTTAACCCAAACTTCATTCTGGAAGCAGTCTATGAAAAGTCTAGATATAATCTTCCTCATAGGACCCTCCTGTGCTTACTCCACGAATAAATCAAGCCTGTGAAACAAAGAACGCTATTTTTTCTGTGAAGTACCCTTATCCACTAAAGATAGTGGGAAGGGTAAGAGTAATGCTATAGAGAATTACAGTAAAATATTAACATCAAAGACAGAGAATGGGTCTTGACAATACAACAGTCTTCTACAAACCCCATCTTCACTGAACAATTCAAACATCAGTCAGATCTGCAAGGAACTGTCAGGCACGTTTTGTTCATGACCATTGCAAACCTAAAACCACATGTAAAAAGAAATTAAAGAGAAAAAAAAGTCAAATATTTTTCCCAATACCCCTTTGTAAGCTATTGCTGAAGCTGACTGATGCCACTGCTCATTCACCTTGTCTTGCCCGAATGTGTGAGTGAGGGAAAACAAACAGATTGTGTCATTTCTTAAGACCAGAAAGAAAAACATTATTTCTTCTAGTGACACTCTCTGAGCTTTCCGATACTTTGACCATCTGCTTACGAACCCCCAACAAGGGTAAGCCGCTTGTCACAGGTGCCTAGGCCAGGACTGGGAACCACACCTCAAAGGTTTAAGGAAATTACAGGTTAGCAGCTCTGTTATAACAACCATGCTGGATAGCATCTAACTGCTTCAGTCCTAAGGCTTCCCCTTCACCAGGCAGAGCCCCAAGTGAGTCACATTTCCATTTCTTGTGCCAGCCCACCACTTAGAGAGTCAGAAGACCCACCACTCCAGAAACAGAGCCATGTATTTTAAAAGGCAGGAGGGAACAATTATATCCCATCCTGTCCCTTTGCAAGAGTACGCTCTCAATTCTTTTACAGAAAATGGCATGAAATGAGGGCAAACATTCCCTCTTACCAGAGAAAGCTGAAACTGCTAGTATTTTTCTGAATTTTTATGTCTCCTTCAAAACCCACCTTGCAGGCCAACTTTGAAATTCCAGGTGCCTAACACTCAAACTACAGCAGGCACTTTCTGTAAAGTATAAGGCAAATTACACAAGAACTTTTCATCATGTTTGAGGTCAAATATTTTTTTTATTCACCTTCAAAAAGATCTAGTAACTTTTTTATCCCATTAAGCGTTAAATCTTACTCTACTCTCGTAGCTTTTAGGCAGAACACCCTCAGCAAAATTTAAACACACTTATAAAGCAGCAGTTTACATCTAAAAATCACCTCGTAAATAACAAAAGCCAAATTGTAATGTGACCTATTACAAGTGTAATACAACCACGTAACAGTTGAGCATAGTTTCACAGTATGTGCAGAAGACTGCCCGGTTACCAAAGACGAAGCTCTAAGGACAAAATTTGGTGGGGTTCTCCTGAAGAGGTAGAATTTTTCTTGCTAATACATTGCAATCCGATATGAAGTTTCTGAATTAAGGCACCTTATTATAGAGAAGTCTGGAGACTCAAGACAGGGTAGTTTTTTTTCCTTTGGTTGAGCTTTTTTTTGGTAGCAAAGTAAATAGAAGACAGCATAATTTAAAAATCGAAATGAAGCTACAGTTCCAGGCACGTATACTGACTGAACTGAAAAAACTTAAGATGTTAAAAAAGCTGGGACAGACAGGAATAAGTGTAGCATTAAATTTGTAGTTCTCAAACACGCACATAATTTGGACATGCACTGCAGTAAATCCTAATGTTCAAACCCCTACTCCCCAAAACTATTTTTAGGGATTATCCAGGACTCAAGCAAATGAAATATTGTACTTTTCTTCCAAGTAGCCATGAATCTTCCTAGCCTCCTTTATAAGCATGTATGGGAAAAGCCAGGAAATCAGATACTAAATCAACCCTATCTAACTTCGTGTCTCTGACAGTATCTCATGAGCCAGAAGAATCTGCAAGAACACATCAAGTTTCCTTCTGGTTGCTAATCAGACATAAGCTTTGGATTTTAGGATTAATCCTAACAATATATTTTTAAAATTATATTAATTTATACAGATATTTAGAAAAATCTGTACTCATTCTCCTCTGTCCTATTCCTTTTTTAATCTTGTTGAATTCTCAGTCTCAACAACTTCCTGTAGCAGATGAGCTTCACAGTCTAATTACATGATGAATTAAAGGATACCCTCTCAATTGCAACAGATTTCCTAACTTTTGGCCTCATTCATTCCCCCCTCACCTTTCCTCCCCAATTCTTCCATCACAAAGTCAGGCAGCACTGGGGCTCTAGCTCTTCTGTTTCCAGACCATTCATACTTTACTGTTAAGCCTGCTCATTGACTTCCAAAGGTAAAATACCTCATCCAGTTCACAAACAAACTCTTCCATGCCCTTTGCAAGAGGTGACCTGAGTGCACAAAGACTTCAAATAGCCTGAGACAGTATCTCAAAGAAAAAAAAAAAAAGATAAAAATAACCAGTGAGGTTGAACCTCTGACTTACATAAAAGTATTGTAAGGTTTTGTATTTTTAAACCAACTAACCCAATCAGGCTAAAAAGCAGCTCATTGAAATGAATAAGCCACATTCGCCAGACGTCTTGAGAAGCCTGTACAGATGTCCAAGTTAATTCAGAGTTTTCTAAGGTAAGCATGTGCATAAAAATAGTCTCCTAATCTGTTATGCATGGTACATGCAAAGCAATATGCTTTAACCATGTTTCCCATTCATTCGCAGAACAAACCCCACCACTTTCAAACTGCAGAAAGAATGCATTTTCTGGCAAGAGTCTAGCCTTACAGGGTGCTCCTGAGGATCGAGACCTACAATTTCTGTGGCAGTTAAATGCCACTAAAAAAAGTTTCACATACCCAAGTAATGAAAGCAGATCATTTACTTGTAGCAGACAAGCTACATTTCACGTAACAACACAGCTATCGCATATCAGCAATGAGGATTTAAAAACTACTATCGCGGTGAGATTCAAACCCTTGTTTGCAAGGGGAGGTGAACTACTGCCATCTTCTATGGGAAGGGTTAAAAAAAAAAGACATAATGCTAACTTAACTCCTTTAAAGTTTGAAGAGGGAGAAAGGACCAAAAAAAAAAAATTTAAGCGTGAGTGTCATAAAGATCTCTTTTGTGGCACTTTCGTGACCCCCACTAGCCCAAAGGAAAAGAAATGGTCAGTCGTTCAGGATGGTCCAGCAAAACTTTTCCCTGCAAAAATGATTCCAACTACTCTGACATCATTTTTTGCTGCAGATTCCACAGAGACAGGAAACTGCAAAGCACAGGCTTCATGCTGAGCCAGACATCCAAATGCCTCCTACCCTGCTACTCCCACGCAACCTACTGCTTAGGCCTGTGAGACCCTCCTGTCTACATTTAAATCCTTGAGGGGCAACACCACAAACGGCACGTGGCCAACGTAATCATAAAGGTCGGAAAAATTGTTATGACTTATACTACTGGTGTGCCTGTGACCTTAATAAAATTTATTTATTCAAAGTAATTGCTAAAGCTAATTGGATATCAGATTTAAGCCTCCATTTCAGTAGTCTGTGATAGACTGTAATGCAGAAGGGGAATACCAAGAAAAAGCCACAGTCTTACTTTTTAAATTACATAGAGAAACGCCGTGGGATGAAGAAGCATCATTACAGGCTTGCCTTGTTCTCACTGACTTCTCAAGGGGGAGAATGGAGTAAGCAGATCCAGTAACATCCCTTCTGCATCAATGTCAACCCCCGGGATAAGTCAGGCTCTGGGAAGGGGCTTTGACATTTGCACTCTAACAATGCACCCCTTTGGCCCACAGTAACACCAGATGACCTCGCTCCACTGAGGCCATCCCTGCACCTGCCACCTTGATTCTGACGTGCCTGGGAGGCAATTCAAGGCAGAGCAGTTCTCAGCTGCAGCCACTCATCATTTTTTTATAGGCAACCACAGAGGACCATGGCACACACAGCCAAGTCCTGAAAAGCAACTGACAGATACACTAACTTGATTGTTGGTTGCAGTACCAAAACTGAGCTTTTATTTGGAGAGAGAAACCAGGTGCTTGCATTGGGCTGGATATGGTTGAAGAAGTGAAGAAAAGTCTATATATTCACATGCAATTTAACTGAGAAAGCCAGGCTTACTGGCATGAAAGAAAAATTAATATATGAAGACCATGAGCAAAAATATTCCCAAACAGCTATTTATAGTTTTGACCTTTTAGATTTTCTGCATCACTAACTCAAGAAACAGTCTGCTGCCTGGCAAGCAGAGGTGAATGAAAGGAGAGCAATGCCAAATTGTTAGGGAGCACTTGCTAAAGGGATGCTTTCAGCCTGAAATCTTAAATTTCTAATAGATATTGGACAACTATTACTACGAAAAACTCACGGAATTACAACATGATTTTTGGAAGGGTGTGTGGTGGGGTTTCTTTTCAGTCTTTGCTTTACACCCTTGTCACCACTTGGTGCATAAATAATCAATTTCAATGCTCTGCTGACAACGGCATTTCATGTAATACTCTCCAGCATATGCTTTTCAGGGGGTTGGAAGGAGAGATTGCTTCTAGCAGAAAGAAATGAAAAACTGGAAGGATAGCCACGAGTCTTACGTACAAGCGGTAGAGATTATTACTGTCACTTTCCCTTCCATTCCTTTTCCTAGGGGACTTAGTTTTTTTTTTTCAGGATTCATTTAAATAACGTACTTGGGACACTCCTCCAGAAAAGGACATATTCTAAGATTTGAGATTTTCTCCCTTCTCGTTCCTTTTTTTTTCCCCAGAAGGTGGATCTTAAATAAAAGATGTCAAAAGATGCCAGTATTTCTAGACAGATGATGTTATGAAATACACTTTTTTAATTCCAAGTGTATATTCCAGATTCTGTTCTTCAAAGTTTCACATTTTCAAGCACTAAAAGGCTTAAGATTTTGTCTTGAAACAGGTAGAAAGCAGCAAAGAGCAGGAACTGAAAACATCACTCAATTTAATATGTGGAAGGTATGTAACAGAACACTTGTATGATACACACATGTAGTACATAATTGTGGTTTATAGGGTACATACACACATAAAGACAGCATTGAGCAAAGGCGAGGAAAACAGGACAATCCCTAAGTAAAGGAAATGCAAGAAGAAAACTGCCTAGCTGTGAAGTAAGAAAGGATTGGTAAGGGATACCACTGAGGTGTATCTGAAGCAGCAACAAGTCTGGCAGCATATGCAGTTCAGTTCTAATTTGCCCAGTTTGGCTGGTAACAAAGCTATTACTGCACAGGCAAACATGAGAAACAATTATAAGACCTCAGCATGCAGGAGCTGTTTTAAGATTAAAATTCTTACAGAATAACAACACTCAGACCACAACTTTAGAGGTAAAAAGCATAGGAGGCTTTTCTTAACCTTCTTGGTGGCAGTAAATAAAAC
This sequence comes from Buceros rhinoceros silvestris, assembly GCF_000710305.1. Classification (NCBI taxonomy): domain Eukaryota; kingdom Metazoa; phylum Chordata; class Aves; order Bucerotiformes; family Bucerotidae; genus Buceros; species Buceros rhinoceros. Next base: position 40,797 of record NW_010392634.1, read on the forward strand.
ACTACATACCTAGTGTTGGCCAATTTCACTTTTATTGAAACGTTCATGCAAGCTTCTCTTTTAGACATGAATCTGTGAGTTTTCTTCAATTATCTTGTGATAAAAATTAAGCTTCCAAAGAAAGGATATGTTCTGTAACATTTACCTTGTTCTCACCAAACCAAACTCACCTAGTTAGCAGCATTTAGAAAAGAAGCATGAAGTATGTTTGTGGAATAGCTCTTGCGGTATGAGCACAATCTATATAGTTTATACAACCTCTCACAGCAGTATCTAAGCAGCTACAAGGCTGCTAGTATAGTACACAAAATTACTTCTAGGACACAACTTTCTGCTTCAAATTTGAGAGAAGCACAGTGGGTTTTGTCAGTCTTTTTTTCAGTAACCTCAGGCATCAACAGTCATACCAGCAGGTTGAAGGACTCATTCAGAGGAAACATGATAGCAAGTAAGGGAAATTAGCTACAAGAAACATTTCTCCCATTTGCAGTTATTATCTGACTTCAGCCATTAAGAAAACAAGCATCAAATTTGGAGAAGGCAATCAAGAAATCCTCCCCATAAAGGGCTTCCAGTGGAAGGGCGAACAGGATGGATTTGAGCACTGGATTGTGCATAAATACTAATTGCTGAGTACAGATGCAATGACCGCGGTGGTAGGTGTAGAGTTCCTAATACGTGGGGATGGCAGAGTAAAGAAAGCTTTACTGAAGGTAAAAAGCTGAGAGTGGGAAAGTGGCAGAAGCTGAGTAAGCTAAGTTCATACATATCCTCCCCATTTGAGTGTTGCCCTGTTGTATCCTAACCAGAACGTATCATTCCCATACACACACACACGAATAACTTTTTTCTGTGGCATGCTCTCAAATCATAAAACCATCCTAGCTTTTTTGATTTCAAAATGAGACTAAATTTCAGGAGGAAAAAAGAACTACATGTTACTGTCTGCAAATGCCATAAGTCATCTTGGGACGTCAAACACCAGAGCTCCTATAATACTCACACACCAGGGAAAACAGAGTTTCACGGAGAATTTGACAGGTGACAAAAGGGCTCACTGGCACTAGTTCAAAGCTCACGATTTCAAGGCTTAGAAACATTAAAACTACATGATAAAAAACTGCCAGCAACCAATCTTTAACCCTGGTTCTTACCTCAGCAGGTTTCTTTTGTTCATTTGCTGGTGTTTTTGACTTGCTTCTGTATTTAGAACAAGAAGAAAATGAAGTGGACGGACCTGATTAAAAAAAGAAATAAAGAGGACCATTATAGCTCACTTCACTTCATTTACTTTTTCAGCAAAACACAAGGCACTCCAAACTCTTGAATTATCATAACCTTTTGACAAGACGTGGGCAAAAATTTCCTAGGCAGTCTGTAGGCTTGATTACAGCTGCTCCTGTTCCACTCGTTCTTTGTAAAACCACAGCACATCAAGTTTATGGGTACATTCTGCTCTGCCCAATACAAGCAAGAGGAAACAGAAACAAGCAGGCAGACCACTTCCCTTCATTTCCTTTCTAACAAAGTGAAAGGAGGAGCAAAGCAAGGACAGAGTTCACAAGGGCTAAGAAAACAAACAAAAAAGCAATGATATTAAGGCATGCTAATGAGAGACAGTGTGATGGCTAGATGTTCCTGGGCAAAATGTTATTTCAGTACAGGATACATTGATAACTCGCATTAAATATGACAATGAATCATCATTATGTACAGTTATTAAACAGGCACAGGTTTATAAGAAACAAACAAGACCCTGCCATACAAGGGGGTTTTTTTTGCAGATAAAATGTGAAGATGCCACCGCAGGCGGACGTTGCTAAGGAAATTTAAAATATAACTTTACTAAACTGTGTAACAGACCAAAGTGGAATAGATCAAGAACCAGTATAAGATACCATAACAATCAAAATACTGGTTATAACTCTGTCTTATATATAACTCTAACATATAAATGCTCAAATAGCTCACCACCCCCAGTACATTTAAAGTTGAGACTCTATACAACAAGAGATATCAGGACTCCTTTCAAAAAAAAAAAAAAATTTCCAAAACAGTACCCTGGACAGTAAGATTTCTCTTGAATTACAGATTTCTTTTTTCCAACTCTGAAAGGGAAAGACAAGTTTCTCTTCAAATTCTAAGACACAAAACTTCTCCCAGGTTTACAGGATCCTTTGCCTCACTTTCCTCCTGTAACAGGATTCACAACACCAAAGACCACAGTACACAAAAAGAAATCAAGCAGGAAACATTTTTTTTAATTATACGAGGTGAAACGGTTTGCCCTCAAACCACAGAAGGAAACCACAAGGGGGTGATAGACCAAAGAGAAACTGGTAGGTATTACTTACTCTCATTGTCTGAACTGTCACTGGTGCTTAGATGCCTGTGGCGTTTCATCCTGACGCATCCTGAAGAGAAAAAAAAAAGTTGATAGCAACCATTCTACCAGAAAATCACCGGCTGCTGGCTGACGCCAAGCTCTTCACACCAAAGGCAAAGCTCCTCTGAAGAGCTTCCAGGCACAGAAATAATCCCTGTTCAGTTTTATTTCTGCAAGCAACCAGTAGACCACTGTATTTTTGTGAAAGTGAGCACCCTCAAAACCAGCATGCCTCTGCTGGGCAGAGCTTGCTTTAAATTGTGCAGAAAGGAGCGCAACCTGCCAGCTGATTCCCGGCAGGGCGTGAGGGCGCTCTCCTCTTAGAGGAGACTCAATGTCCCATCTGTTCAGTCAGAGGAATAGTTGCCATGGTGGCAGTCCCTAGCTGAGAGACGAGTGGAGGCCAGGAAATAAGGTGGAAGAACAGCAAGGCAAGGATTTCAAAATATAACTCACCTTAAAAAAACCCAACACAACAACAAAAAAAAATGAAGGGGGGGGGGAGGGCCGGGGGCAACACCGCCCCAAAGTCACCCATGCAAAACAAAAGGCAGATTTTAAACATGGAAAATCAAAGAAAATGGTGACTGATGCCATTTAAGTCATCATGAAGGGGGGGGGAAGGGCAGGGGGCAACACCGCCCCAAAGTCACCCATGCAAAACAAAAGGCAGATTTTAAACATGGAAAATCAAAGAAAATGGTGACTGATGCCATTTAAGTCATCTGATCACCACTTAGCTCAGAAGAAATGTGGTTTTCAGAAGTTTGAGAAGTGATCAAAGGTATCACTGAGAAATACTTCCATGGTGTTGCACCATTCCATTAAAAAAAGGTATTGGGCTTTTTGAAGTTGATTTTTGAACACAGAACACATATAGAGAAAATTCTGCACCACCACTTAATAAGAGAGAAATCTAAATAGTGATCAGCTATATACTCTAAACAAGTGCCAACAGAAATCCATGTACATTCTTCTAAGTCCTGTCATTCGATAATATTCAATGTTACATTTGTTAAATAAGAATCAATAACGGTTTGCAATTAATAATGGTAAATGAAAACCACTCCTATACTTTCAATGAAGAAGTAAAAAGTTATTCTGCAAGAATAGACAACTCTCATTTTTCTGAACAGAAGATAAGCACAAGTAGGTTACAGATGGCTGAACCTGAAATGCCTGGCTGTATTACAAGCGCCAGGCTAGCCACACCTGAAACATAAAAGCAGCTTTTCTTAAAACCACATGCTATTAAAAAAAAAAGCAACACGGCTAAATATCCTCTCTGATAAACCTTCCATGTTAGTTACTGTACAACAGGTCCTGAGATTATTCAAGACCATGGGATAAACATAATTTCCAGATAAAAGAAGCCTGTCCAAAGGCTTTGAGGAGACTGCAATGGAATTGTTCGCAGCACAAGCGTTTAATTAGTGTAAATTTTCAGCAGCCTTTGTGTTCAAGAGAACGAGTTTACTGAATCTAAATGCAATGACCATTCAAAGTTTAAAACGATCCTTTTGACCTATCTGTTATGAAAAGTCACACTCTTGGAAACTGAAAAAGGAAGTGATGTGTGCATCACACATCACTTAAATACAGAACTTAGATATCACATAGATACAGAACTTCTGAGTCAGGTATTTAACCTGGGGAGAGGACAGATGGACACAGTGATCAACAGGACGGGTCATCAAAAAGTGTCATTTGTATCACATAAGCAAGCTATAAACTCTTGTTACACAACAATTAATTCCACATTAATTCACTTTCTCACAGCTCAAGCAACCTCGGGGAGACAAGGCCACACTGCATACAAAGATCAACGTCAAACACAAGAGTTAAATCACAAACACAATACCCATAACACTACAGGACATCCCTTCCAGCTAGCAATGTAAGGTGGCTTGTGCAGGCACCAGTCAGATGAAAAAACTTCCATGAATCTCGTAGGCAAAAGCTGTTTGACAGGTTGAAGGCACGTGAGCCAGAAGGGCTTGCCTTCGTACGTGTTTTGGGGCCACCAGACTGTAAGTTAACTCAGGGGTAGTGAGGGGAGGACCAGAAGACTAATTCCATCTTGCCAACTTAGAAGTTTAAAGGCACGGACTTTAATCAAGAATAAGTAAAATGGTATTGCCCATTTGAGAGCTTGTAGTCCAGCAGCCAAACCCAGCTCCCTGGAGCATACAACCCTCCCTAAAAAGGGAGTAGGTTCTGCCCGTGGCAGCACCTTCTCAGCTGGCAGTCTTCAGTTCCAAACAACCCTAGCTTACAGACCATCAGGCGTGTTAAAATACTTTGGGAGACTATGAGAAGACACATCTGGACATGACAAGCAGTATTCCTCAGTTCCATTTCTTAGCAAGACATGCAAGTGCTCACTGCTTGCTTTGTTTTTTTGTTCAGATGAATTTCTGAGTAGTTGTTAAAAGGTGCTGAAAACTTGTGGCAGGCAATTCTCATCTCTTACAGTCTCTACAATCATGCAGCAATAAAACTTTTCCACTACATACTAAAGACTGCTATCTGCAGAGCACAACATGAACATTCAATTAAAGTAGGGTCAAACAAGAGGTTGAGAGAGAAATGTAGCAGGGAACACCCAGGAAGTCTGGACTTCTGCCTGGGCAACTGGGAAAGCAGAGAGGAGATGGCAACTTCAAAGACAGCTTACACAGAAACTGCAAGTGTAACGAAAACTTCAGAACAGAAAGTACAATGCCATAGGAGAAAACAAACAAACAAAAAGGAAAACAAAAAAAAAAAGGGAAGGAGTTGTATTTGAGCAGTGGATTTCTAGCAGCTCCAGGAAGAGATTTACACCTCCATCATTACAGACAGAAACAGAAAAAGCACTCGCTTGGGTTAAAAGCCCCAAATACTAGTTACACTGGATTCCTGCATGATTTTGTGCAGCAGTATTAACCACTACAACCATAAGAGCCCACAGAGCTACAACAAATCACAGGTGCTCTGTGTTCAGTAAGGCAGGTTATTGAACGGACCAACATGCTATGAGTTTGCCATACGCTCCTCCCACGTGATGCAGGAGTGGCAGCCTCAGCATCATTCAACAGGACCATTTCCACAGGGGCCTTCACTTCGGTTTTCAATAGGAGACGCCTTTGCTGTACCCTTGTGTACACTGAGACTGCACAACTTCCAGCTCACTTCCACCCCAAAGCACACGGGCTCCTCAGAAAAGCTCACTAATGATGCCTCCGCTCCCTAGCCATTACAGAGGAATCCCAAAGTAACACCCATATAGTGTGGTAAAGCTCCCGCCTTGCTCCTTCACCTGCCTTTGCAGAATGCAAAAGAATCAGCAGCCACTCAGTTCAGAAAGACAGGAAACGCAAGGCCAGACCCTGCAACAAGAAATCCAATGTCAACCCTTCCCAGCTTCTATCCCACTCCCCTGAAAGCGGCTGGGCACCTTTTTCTAGCTTTGCCCCTTTTTCTAACTTCACCCCTGAAACTATGGAGACAATAAAGCCTAGAATAAAGGAGCACAATTAATTTTTTTCAACGCGTGCATCAAGACTTAATGAAAAGGTGGAAGATATATTAATGAGATTACCAATGCCCTTTTCCTACCTCAGAGTATCAGTTATCATGAATGGCATGTGGCAACACTAAAAGAATCAAATAAATATTATTTTTACACACAAAATTAAATATTTAGTAAGATTTTGTAACAGGTAAGAAATGTTTTTTTCCACAGAATAGATCAAAAAGAAATCTAGAAAACAGCCTCAAATAGTTGTTACTTATAAAGAAAAAGAGGTAAGAAAAGATGAGCTATCATTAGGAGCACGACGGAAACACTGGACAGCAAGCAGCTAAAACCATCAGCCTCCTCTCACTTCCATATCTTCATCCATGCATTTTGCAAAACTGCATGTCAAACTTTTTGAATTTTGAGAACTTCAATGTTCTAACAGCTCCATTATACAAGCAAAGAAAAACAAGGAATGTAAAGCAACTCAACGCTGAAATGCTGTTGCAGAGTGAAACAAGTAAGGGCCTCCAAGCCCCCCAAATACCATTTAACAGAATGGTTCCTGAACTTGAACCATATTTCACATCTGCTGATTTGGCTGTTCTGCTCAAAACAGCTTAAGACAAGAACTGCAACTTAGAGAATTTGGTCTCATTCCCTCCTGTCACCTGAACAACTAAATGCAAGTCAAGATGCCCTGAACCCTTCAGGTGTTCTCCCAAAAATAACCCCAGAAAACGCATTCTCCTCAGCCACAGGCAGCAACATTGCACTGCCAGCACTTCCTCTGCCTCCAGAAGACTGCTGCCCACGTTAGGTATTTTGCTCTGGACCCAAACTGATGCGGGATCCAGCACAACACTGCACTTCCAAAGAAAGCGAAGAAAAACCACCACGTACTCACCTGGCTGAAATTAAACATGGATCCCAAGCTAAAAGTTATCAACGTATCAGCCAACACATGCAAGAATCTGACTACAAGGGTAACGCTGATGTTCAAAAAAAAAAAAAAGGGAGACATTTGGTAATTAATGATTTCTAAATTATGTTTGCTCCTTGTTTATTCACAGATATCTACACTGCTGAAGCAAATGAGAAACAGAGCCGCTTGCCTCTACCATCATTCTCTCCTCTCCCTGAGAAAAATCCATGTTGCACCCAGACTTAAGGCACTTCCCATTTCTGAAAAGCTAGTTACCATGCATTAATCAAAAAAATCAGTCAAGCAGCATATGTAAACAGCAGACAGTTAACACAATTTCAGAGCCTTATTCAAAGCAAAAACCCATTTCAAACACCTACAGGAACAACAGCAAACATTTTTCCCTTTTCAGACTACATCAGAGTAAACAACTAAATTTACAAAACAAAAACTATTAAGTTTATCCTCCTGTTCTGACACATTCCTCAACAACAGAGTTAGCAGAAAGAAGGATGAGGTACCTCACAGAGTCTGAATGCGCACAGCATATTAGGCAAGACATCAGTGACAAGCGTACAAAATGAATCCTTAAATCCAGCCAAGATCTCCAAACAAAACAGTATCTCAAAGGAGTAGCGGTCCTTACCCCCTGGCTTCAGTTTGTTGCAGGGAAAGGTTAAACACTCAGTACCTGTTAAGACCTACACAGAAGGAAAACACAACCAAGAAATTAAAGGAACGGTAACACAAATGTATCCTAGACCTGTGAGATTTTGTTTCTTCACGTTTTAAAATAGACTGATAAAAATGGAACTAGCCACAGCACTAAGGAAACTTTCAAGTGGGACAAAAACTAACCTACTTTTATTAAAAAGAGCATCATGAAAATCAAATTACAAGCTACATGCAAATCTCAGATTAAAATTCTGTACTTATTCTGTACAATATGGCTTGTCTACAAAAAAAAAAAAGAAAAGAAAAAGAAAAAAGGCAGAGGCAGTAGGTAGAAATTTCCAAGTCTCCAAAATGTGGTTTATGTAACTGTTAAATTTAGATTAGGAAGCAAATTATCTTGAAAGGTCTCCAGGAAATGTAGTACAGTAAAACCATTTAAATAGGTCAAATTTCATAGTCAACTGCCAGGGAAATTATGAAATATGAGCAGAGTTAATACAACCCTTCAAATAACTAGGGGAAGAGAGATCACTTGTGTTTGGGTTTTTTATTATTATTTTTTAGTATCTTATCCAATGTCACAAAAAGACTGCATAAACTGGAAAAAAATACCCACTTGGAACGTCGGTTAGCAATATTTGCTGCACTAAAAAGTTCTGAAAGGTTAAACAATTCACAGAAAAGGAAGTTCAGCAAAAGGTAACATTGCTTCTTTATTTCATTCTAACCAGAAAATTTAAAAAATTAGTAATACACCTCTACTCTACTCAAGAGCTCTGTAAATGAGTGACCACATCTATCCTATCCTCCCCTCACCCCTAAAATAAAATCTTGAATTATCCTCTGAAGGCTGTACTGGGCCTACCACAAAATAAAACCTTTCGTGATACTATTTTATATTAAGTCATGGTTA
>NW_010392634.1:49282-55428 GCF_000710305.1 Buceros rhinoceros silvestris
AATCTGTAATTCAGCAAAGAAGGAATGCACCAGTTTTTAGAAGCGGCACTACCAGTGACAGCTGATCTGCTTGTCATTCAGTAAAAAATTATTTTAGCAGGCGAGGAACAGCATGTTACAGAAATCTGGCTAATAACATGGTTCTGGATGAAGTGCAACAGCAATTAGGCATAGTCTTGAGCTCTGTTTTCCATACACGTTACCTTTTTGTCAAATGCAATTTGGCAGCTGCCACAGGGATACTGTGGATTTAAAAACGAGGAGGTGGGGTATGGTGTGTCGAGTTCGAAATACCATCTTCCAGCAGGACTTACCCCCTGAAACAGTTAAACTCTGGACTGAAGTCAGCTGATAGATCATAAAACTAGGATGAAGAAACCCCAAATATAACTCCTCTCCCCCATTCATTTGTGGATTATGGGCCAAGAGGGAGCCTTGACATTGCTTCATGTGCCCTTCTACAAGACGATTCATCATTCAGTCTAGTGCAAAGCACTTAATGCCCATCATTTTGCTTTGTGAGTATAAAAAGAGGGTAAGTGATGCTACTTCACATTTATAACATGCTTTGATGATACAATGTAATACCGCATATCCCAAGTACAATTGCCTTTCCTACCTTGAAAACAGAAGCACAGCTTTTAATTTCCAGCACCGTGCCTGCGCATCAACCCCCTGTGAGGGCAGGGGGGACAGATTTCCACCAGAGGCCTTCAGCTAAATCGCCTCACACCAAGCAGCTTGTTAAAAATCAGAAATCCTTCTCAGAAGAGCAAGTCACCAGCAACACGCACAGCACCACCATTACCTCAACAGAAACTCTGCAAGAGGCTAGAAATAAATTAAATTGCGCTCTCTCCCTGTGCTTCCTCAGCACCCGGCACTGACTGAGCAGCCTTATTTTCATCTTTGAATCAGGCTGCCTGGGTTGGCCCGTACGCAGAGCAGCCAGGTGGGCCAAGCTGACACGGAAATATTTCTGCCCATTAAACACTGCAGCTTTAGCATTAACATCCTGAAGATTACACTGATCTGGGTAGAATAAACTTAAAAAAAAATAAACAACATCAGACTGTCATAAATTCAAGCAAAGACATCAATGCATTCATGGTTCTGCTCCTCTCTGTTTCAGCCCTCCTAATTAGTCTCCGCTTCTGAACACAACACTGTTTTTACACCAGCTGTTTATTACCAGAACTACTGTTTTCCTAAAACAGCAGCAGAAATTTGGACACTCGGAATAATTATTTCCTTCAAAATACCATATTGCGTTTGAGCAAAAGCCTCCTTTTAAAATAAAATAAAAAAGAAAAACAGTGCCTCCTCCCCTCAAACCACAAGCAGCCTGGCGCTGCCTGGCACTGCCACACTCGCACACCTGTGGTGTGTCAGCCCAGCTATGGCCCAGTAATCACTCCTTGCCCACCTGCCAGCTCCTCGCCCACCTCCTGGCTCACTCCTAGCCAGGGAAAATGCTAGAATGGGGGCATAGCCCTCAGGAGAGGGAATTGGCACCCTCAGCAGCGTACCATGCTCGGATACACATGGCTGAGGGGGCACAACATGGCTCTCTCTTTCTGCCTGTCACAGTCAGGCCCTGCCTCACAGCCCGGCCAGGGGGAGCAACAAAGCCCCCAGCATGATGAAACAAGAACAAATGCCAAGTGGGAAAGTCACAGCACTGTTAAACACACAAGCACTCTGTGGAGCGCCATCACCTCAGCCACCACGCAGCAGGTCAGTGCCAGAGGCCAGGGGTGCCAGCAGGGCACCACAGAGCAGGGAGGAGCGCCACGTTGACAGAGGGAAGCCATCACAGCTCTCAGTTCTTGTCAAGCTGCTGGAAGCTCCACAGCAGCTAACTGGTCCCTGAAGGAAACCCCTAGGAGGCAGGGGCTAGCTCACATGCAGCCCTCTAACTATGCACATGCACTAAACGTCACAGAAAAGCACCTACCCCAGCTACACATGGTCAGGGAGTTCAAGTTTGTCCACTCCAAAGAGCCTTCACTGGGGCAGACACAGTTACTGGTCATGGGCTGTCTCTTTTTCAGGGCTTCCTCAGAAGAAAACTCGTACCTGGCATTAACACTGAGGCATAACCAAGGGGCAAAAGAAGAATGCAAACCCCACAAGCCCACGTGTACTTACTCAAAGACGAAGCTAAGGACAATGTCCGCTCTGATGAACGACTGATGTGGATGCACTGCTACTAAAAATGGACCAGTACCAGGTCATCACACCTAAGTGCTAAGCCGCATAAAAAAAGAGCTGGCTGCCCAGGAGCTCCCTCAGGAGTTTAACACCTGAAGACCGAGATGTGCACTGTATCTGCAAGGAGACTGCAGTCACAGGCGCGCCAAGCGCCGGCGAGAGACAGGAGTAGCATGCACGCACTTCACCAATATGACTGAGCAGAAAAAACTCGGAGAGCGTTTAGCTGGGCTTTCTATTTTAAGAACTGGTATGATTCACGTTACCTTGGCTCTAAGTGTTTTGCAGTCTTTACTGTATCTACCCTCACGATAAGCTCGTGTTAGGCAAGCACTGAAAGCCCTGACATTTCAGAGCTGCATCGCAGAGCAGCCATACATCATGCGGGGAGCCTCCGGCAAAGCAGGCAGCTGCATCCAGGTCTCCCAAGCGCGTACCCTGTGACCTCGGCACTCGCTGCCCTTCCTGCTCATGCACATGCAGAATCAAACAGAAGAAAAATCCCTATGATGCGCAAAGGCACTTATGTAGTGTCCTGCCGTCGTACAGTGATGAACACTGTACCGCCGTTCTTGCACCGCCATGGAGGTGGTGTGTATACGTGTAAAAAAAAACCTAACACAGAAGCACCACTACTTAACTGAAAATTAGGCAATAACCAGGATGACGCTTGGTTGAAGCGAAGCTGCCACTTTGTCCTATCTATCTGACGCTGCCAGCAGTTGCCCCTTGTATCTCTTCCTCTGCTCTCCACCTGTACTAATGCATGCTTTCATGACAAATCACAGGTGAGGAACTACGAACACAAGCAGGAAATATTATCAAAGAAGGAATGATCCAGAAACACATTCACTATCTATCTGGGATTAAGAAAAACCACTTTTCTATTAATAGCATAAACAAAAGTTCTCATATCCCACTGGACAACTTGCTTAAAATAATTTTTGTACTTGCTAATAAATAAATTGAAGTAGTTTCACTGTACGGGTTTTTTTCTAAATCTCAAATCATAAAAGAATCACGACAGCCTACATTAAATATTTTATCTGTTTTGACTCATTTATTTCTTGCTTATTGTGCTTTGAAGAGGCTAACCACTTTGCTGCAAAGTTTTGCATCACTAACAAAACCTGAACAATTTCAAAAGGCAGAAAACATCAAGTTGCATCTTTATATTCTACTCAAATGATAAGAGAAAGAAAGAACACATATTTTCTTATAGGAAACATTAAGTTGATAATTTCTTTCCTCATGTGACAAGAAACGGTTTTCACTTAGAAGTTGAAAATAAATAACCTGGATACTGAAGTTTTCCTCAAGTAAAAAGAGGGGCACAGAGGGGACCATTGGTAGGAACAATTAAAGGGAATATACCTTTACAGCCAGAACTCATAATAATATTTGGAATATTTCAAATCTTTGGTTGAATACTAACATCCTACTATATTTTCTAGCATTTAATACATGACACGTGGTTGCACCATCATTTTAGCTCTCCATACCAGAACATGAAAATGAGAGCAAAAATTTGCTAGATTTGTTAAAGCACTTTTTTTAGTTATTAAGACAAATTCTGTTGTCTTTCCAAAAAGTGCTTTAAACTAATGAATTTAAATTAATTTTAATGGCCAATCAAATTAATGTTATGTGCTACAATCCAATATACAAGTCAAAGTCTTGAGGGACCTTTTAGTTATACAAACCCAGAACATGTTTATAAAACCATTACAGGTTTCTCTGTATCACCCAATTGAGGTGGAAGAAGACATCATGAAAGAGATACTGTGACCTACTGATGTTTGTTCATTTTTATGTACAGAGCAGAGACAAAAAGAAAATTTTCTTTTTTTCTCGTCATTTTTTCTGCAAGGTGCAGCAATGACAAAATAAATAGCAAACTTGTTCACTGGGGCTAACATCGCTCTGGAAAGGGGAACCAAAGGATGACTGCACTTGCCCAAGTTTTCTAAAATGCCACATCTTGTTTGAGAAGGCAGTCAAGAGATGCATCCAAGAGACTCGTTTCTCATCAAACAGGCAAGTTGAAGCCAAAGTCCTTTTACATTTTTGGAATGAGGGGACACACTGATCAGCACTGACCATTAACACTACTCTAAAATCCTCCTTCCTCTTCCTCCCTGTTGACTAAACAAACAAGATTAAAATGTCTATGACTAGACCACCACCCTTCTCCTACTCCTCATGGAAAGCATGTCCTACTCAAGCTGTGCTAAAGCTGAGTGAATGGAGGTGGCTTTTTTCCTCACACAGGAAAAAAAGGTGCCAACCCACAGGGTGCAATCGCAAACAGCACTGGTACTTCAATAGGTGGAGACAGAAAGTACAGGAAAATACTGTATTTTCCATCTTATGAGAATAAGGAACTATCACAGCTGACCTTCCAAAGCTGCACAGATGTAAGATAATAAATCTGACTCCAAAGCAGGTCTCTTCATCCACTCCTCTACTGGGAAGAATGGAAATACCTAAAAGCCGTGTAAGTAGGGAGGTGTTGCAACACATCTTTATTTAGAGGTAGGAGCCCACAACACACTGCAGCTGCTGCACACGAATCCCATGCTAAGGGAGAAAACAAAATCTCTACTGAGTAACAGGGAAAGAAAAGGAGAGGTTACAACTAAAAATGCAACTAAAAGATTGAACAAAACAAACAAAAACACATTTACAGCACGGTTGCTCTTTAGGCTTCATGATGAAATGCAACATCTGCACAGTCGTTATGCTATGTACAGGGAACTCCAGTTGGTCAGCAAGTTTCTATAATGCTGTAAAGAAGTCTCCTCCTCTACAGGCTCTTACCCTACACAGCTGCAGGTCATGGGGCAGGTTGCAGCTCTATCAGTCATCAGAGGCTCCACAACTGAGACAAGGCACAGCCGAATCTGTGCTCGGGCCATGGTGGAATAAAGCCACCTAAGACTCCTCCTCCACTATCCACCTTCCCAGCTCTACACGCAGCAAAAAAGTGTGACTGGTTGTTCATAATGGTGCTGTGACCCAGGAGCAGTACAAGTACAGTCCATCCCCCTCCTCAGACATCCCTGCCATGGAGGGGGAGCACTGCTGCCTACCCCAACACTGACTATGGCTCCCAGTTAATATATGCACAGCCAGGCCACAGCACCTGCAGGACACTTCTGACAGGCCTTAAGAAGGTGAAAACATACACATTAATTGAAGACCTTTAAAAATGGGATCTTTGAGCAATCCCACATCAGCTATAGTAGGAACTACTATAGGACAAAAACAGCACAGAGAGCTGTGCATTGATACAAGAGAAACATCCTTCTGGCAAGGTCCAAGAGCTACAGCGACAGGCACTAGTACAAGCCTGTCTGGCTTCATTTGCTATGCCTGCTGAGCCACATGGAGAAAGCTTTATGTTGCTTATGGATAAGCAACACTAGACCATCATTCACTTGGGCTAAGAGCAAGGGAGTATCTTCTAACTCCCCTCAGCATCACTGGAGAAAAAAGAATTTGCAGAATGTGATCCTCCAAACACAGCTGTAAGGGAAATGTGCTGTGGCTTTAGGAGAGGAGATTAAATAGACCACGAAAGGAGGATGCAGAATAGGAGAGATCTGCCACAAGTGGTAAAAAGAAGAGAACAGGATGAAGAGACTATTCACTGTTCTCATGTCCCAGAAGACAAGAGAGACACAAAGTTATTGAACAATTTTCAAAGGAAAGTCATTAAGAGGAAAAAAGAAAAGGGTCATTTTATACAAAAATACTTAGAGAAACTCAATGCTACAGGATGTTGCAGGGGTTGAAAATTAAACAGACCGAAGAAAGTTAGGCAAATGGAAGACAAGAGCTATTAAACACAGTCGTGTCAACCTGCCGGAAATCCCGAAGTCAAAATTTTAAAAGAAACAGAGTCTATATGAGCTTTATAACCCTTTCTT
>NW_010392634.1:55553-61379 GCF_000710305.1 Buceros rhinoceros silvestris
AGGTGTCCACTGATGACCATTATTAGAGACAGTAATTGGCCTAATTCAGTAGGAAAGCTCATCTGAAACCACACTTGTAACAACTGACCCCTGTGCAATAATTATCAGTTCTTAACCTATCAGTTCCCAACCTGACCTCTGTGGACTAGAGATCACAGAGGTGGTCTACATAGCCATGGTAAATACTGAAATGAATACATTTATCAGAGAAGATTACGATCAGCACAACAACCAGAGGTTCTGACAGTTGACATACTGTTACCCTGAAGAGTTTGTTAATTGCTGTTCACTGCAGAGAGCTATTCTGGTCAAAACAATTAAGTAAAAGATTAGATAATTCCCAGTGTGTTAGAGTTGTGGCTTTTTATTTTAAAAAAATCCCAAACAACAAATGAGCTGTGCAAATACGGCCTACATGTACCTTAGGGCATATCCATTCACGATTTTCTTTTGCAGAACCTGAAAGAATGAAAGGAGAAACAAAAAACATCCTGGAACAACCTAAAATGTACGCCTGCATGTGTACAAGCACACAAGCAAACTACCACTGCAACTCACAAACCTGTGCAACAGAAAGAGCTGCCTCTGCCTTATCTTACTGCCTCTGGAGGCACAGGTATGCATTCTACATATTAGACACTTTAGTCTTAAAATCACCTTTAAGCCATGGTAAACTCACTGGTGAAACTTCCTTCAGTTTCACACGGCTATTAAGGAACTGTTACACAACAGCAACTGCTTTGCAATCTCTTACTCTGCCTTTTTTTTCCTTGTCATTCTTAATATCTGCCACAAAGTAGCAGAGACACACCTATTTATAACTACTCACAACTCCTGTAAGTCATGTTTAAATCTAACATAAATATCTACCAGCATACATAGCTGCAAACAAGTTTTTTATTCCATTTCTAGGTATTGCAGCCCCACTCGCACAAATGAATGCTAAAGAGAATGTGCTGCAAGGACTTAAAAATGGCTAGATGAACTTTAAGCTAAGGAAATTTAATTAGTTAATTAATAGAAGAGAAAAACGAAAACCCCACCACAAAACCAAACAGGCTGTGAGAATTTCTCAAGACTCAAAACCTTTTAAAGTATCTAAAATAAGAATACATAATAGCTTGATGGTTAGCACTTTTACAGAGCAGGAATAATTTGAATTATGGCTTTCCTGAAGCTGACCAGGAAGACATTCTTGTAAGTGGCATGTTAGTAGCTGACAGATATTTAATATAGAAGTTTATGTCTATTATTCCTTTTTCTCCTTCCAAGGCTTCTACTCTGCAGAGATTCAATCCTTTAATAATTAGACTTTCAATTCCATGTCTGAAGTTTAAGAATCCACTACACTTCCATTTCTATCCGTTTTTACACATTTGGATAACTAGTACAGTGTTCTCATGTGAATTCTTACAGGTTTATTATCTCAAACCTTTCCAGGACACACATCTGAAATTATTCTGTCTGACCTCACTCAAAGGGAAATAACCCAAAATCTGCAGCCAGCATTGTGTTGCTGCATGCTTGAATTCTAACTCTTAAAAAACTACTTGAACTACTTAGTAAAAAGAAAACATGGTTAAACTCTCATCTGTAAAGCCCAAACATGATAGCAATCCACCTCATCTGAGCCATTAATTTTATTAGTCAAATCTGTCTGAGGTCGTATTTTCCAACTGCAACGGCAAAGCACACTGCACTGCAGCCCTGCTAACAGTACAGGATCAGGTGGGAGAAGAGACCACTGCTGGTTTTGTGTAGAAAAGAATTGCTAAGCCCTGATCCCTTGAAGACAAAGAGGTGGTGCAAGAGTAGTCAAGGCCAAAGCTCCATTTGCAGAAAATCAATGGATTATGCACAATAGCAACTGCACTCCGATGTTCAGAGCTCAGCTGCAGTCTGTAGATCTGGTCTCTAAATTCAGATTATCTGACACTGAAAACTAGAAATAATACTTCCCTCCTCCACCCACCCCCCTACACACGCTTTTTTTTTTTTTTAAACAGTCAAAGCAGAAGCAGGCTTTGACCTAAAAGTCTTGAAATTGAGATGACTGCACCCCTTCTCTTTGCCACTCCTTATGATCTTTGGTAGCCAGCCAAATGGCCCGGCTTCACTTCACTTTCCACATCAGTCCAAAAGTTGAATAAGTAATAAAACTTGCATCAGGAGAGGGCTTCATAATCACATTAGAGATATGCAACAGAGACCAGCTACCTCGGTTCACTGGACGGCTTGAAGGAGGCTTTGTAACGAGGTACAGGTGTTGGCACTAATTGGGAACACCCAGCCCACTGCTGACATCAGCCCCCAAAGCAAGGACTGCACTTTAATCCTTTCAGCCACACAAAAGAAAAGCAGAGAGCAGGCAGACAAGAAAACAAAACAAAAAACCTCTGAAAACACCTCTGTGGATGACTAAAATATTTTTGCTTACTTAAGGGAAAAAAACAGAAGTGTCACAAAACTGCAGGAAGTTTACTGTGAAGTATCAGAGTACGTAAAAGAATCTAAACCTTGTGCACAACCAGAGTTTTTAATTTTATGAAGGGTGTCCCCATGCACAGTAAGCATTCATCACGATTGAAATACATATCCAGAAAAGAAGCACAGAATAAAAAAGAGTAGAAGCAGCACACGTAAATATTGTAGTAAGATAAAATTATTCTGTCTATGCCTACCAGCTTTCCAAGCATGACGAGATACATCAAGACAGATTTTAACTGAAATTATTACAAGGAGTTCTGCAGGCTGGAACCGCATTGTTAACAGCTTTTTTTTATGACTTCCCCTCCTTTAAAAGTCTTTATATTCCTTTAAAATCCACAAAGCTTTCATTTAAAAGGTGCTATCTGAATGTTGAAGGTATATAGGTTCAATTTACACATTGTAAACACCAACACTCACTTTTTTTTTTTTTAAAATATCGGTTCCTCCTTCACTTACATGCCAGGTCATGAGGTAGATGTTTTCGCTTCAGCTGATGACATCACAAGCTCCTAAAAAAATGAAAGGAGTGCTATTTAGGTTGTAGGAGTGACATCAGGCATTTCATGTTTGAGCTACAGGTTATTTTTGGCAAGTAAGTGAAGGGTATATTATAATTTTATTGCAATTTTCTCAAGCAAAAGATATAGCATAATATAAAGCCTTAAATTCCGTAACTGTCACTTAATACATGGAAAGATTGAAACACATCAGCTGTATTACACATACAATATAAATACACAAAGTACTACAATTAAAAGTAAATTCATAAGAATAATCTCAAAGTTGATTTTGCCATCCTCTTAACATGAATGGGAACCAACTTTACTAATATCAACAAAATTAAACTTTAATTAGGATTTTCTTTATCCTATTTCGGGAATATGAAAAAAACAACTCGGGTAGCTGCATTCAGGTGATTTCTCCAAATACACTGATGTTTTCTTCCTTCTACGGTGTCTTCTACGAACCAAGCACGCTTATAAATTCACAGGAGGACAAATAAATAGTAAGTAGAGAAGGAAAGCTCCATGTGGTTCCTGCCTTAATTCCTCAAGACATTCCTTCAGACCTCTCCTTGACAATCCTGGATAGCTCAGCTTCTCTGGCAGCGACTCTGCTTACTCGCCCTTTTCAATCTTGGTCCAAGCCTTGAGCAATACTAAGGATGGGAATAGAAGTAATTTTTCTCTCCACCAAGTGCCCGCATTTCCTTCCTGCAGGATCATGCACATGTATGTTTTGTGTCCTATTGTAACGAACATGGCAAAAGCATTAAAGTCCTTAGACCCAACAGATTAGTTGCAGCACTCCTTGGAGATGTCACCAGTTAGACCAGGGTCTGCGCTGGCAGGCAGTCCACCCCATGCCTTGGAGCAAAAAGCTGACAAAACCAGACCACTATGAGCTGGGGAACAAAGCATTAGAGAGCAGAAACTCAAGTAAAATCCAAGGGCTGGGCGGGGGATGGGGTGGGCGCGGGCAGCAACATCTTTTTAACTGAAATAAGGCAGTTTCTGGCCAAAGTGTCAGCACCATGCTGTAACATTTCTGCTTCTCCACCCCTCTGCAGTACAAGAAAAGGATACCACCACCCATCCACTGAGGAGTGGCACAGCTCCTATTACTTAAGAACTATTGTTGCTCAACTTAGGCTGTGGCATCAAAGGAAAATGTTTCCTTACAATGCGGGGGGTGGGGGGGGGTGGGGAGGGAAACTCAATATATTACAGCTCCTGTACATTGGCCTTAAAAAATTTTAAAGTTTTGGCTATGCTAATTTTCATTGATTTAAGGTTTTGCCATTGGGGAGTTTGTGGTTGTGTTTAGAGGGGTGGGGGTGTTTGGTTTTTAATCATCCCCGTTCCCTTTTCCCATCTCCTTGACACTCTCTGGCTATACCCTCACATTAAGCAAATAAATTTGAGCAACAGAAGATCTGTAGATCAAAGGAATATCAGAGCCAAGGTTGCCGAAACATGACTCACACTACTTGGGTCAGGTTTTTAACCTGAGATAAGCAGACACACTCCACCACCACACACATGGTCTGAGGCAAGGCACTGAGTCCATGAGCAGGAGACATGGTACGCTTGGGACGAGCATCGATGGAAGCCTCCAGTCTCCATCCAGAGGGATCTGGCTTGCATACAGCAGAAGCACAGTGTGCCCAGTTGTCACACAGTGAGTGGAAGCGACTCGAGGGACTCACTTTAAAAGTCCTCAGCTACTCTGCCACAAAACCCCAATACCAACACTGCCTCTATCCTCCAGCTAAAAAAAAAATGCCAACAGCCTTGCCCACAAAATACATTGGAAGAGGGAAGGCAAGGGAAGAGACATAGTAAAAAATGAATAAATGTCTGGATTAATTTTTCAAACATGACTTTGAACAAATTTTTCTTATGAGATGTTTCATGGGCTAATTCTTTAGTGTCCTGATTGAACCCCTTTAATCTAAGTCTTCCACAGAAACACAAGCAAAGCCCTGGTCATGGCAGCTCAAATGGGATCATTAAAATGCCACACACCCTACAACTTTAAAGTGTGAACAAAACCACAGATTTTGCCTCCCAGCTGAACCACAAAACTAATATATTTTGAACTCTTCATCAAAAACACATTTGTTTGCTCAGTTAAATGCCAAGATGAACTCTGAAATACCAAAAGGTTCAGCTAAAAAGCTTTTCTTTCTCTAACCCTTACACTATACAGTCATAATCTTCAGTCCCAACTTCACTTATTTCACAACCATGTACAAATATACAAAATAGCATGAAAGATAGAGCTGATCACCTGACCCCACAAAATACCACACAGACCTTTTTTTGTTGTTTTTTGTTTTTGAAAAGCCAGTCTTAACGTTGATTCAGAAACATCAAATTAATTCTCCTCAAACTAATGAGCAGGGGGATCTTCACTAGTAGATAAAAAACCAGAAGAGCACTCCCACGCTGGAAGGGTGGCAAACCCCCAATCTCCCCCTCAGCAGCAAGTTCAGAAGCAGGAGACACTCGCCCTCTTCTCCGCACACACGGTGCCAACAGACACAACCTTGGTGCATTTGAAAAAAGCAATGGGGCAGCAACAGAAACTGTGGCAGAGGGAAACAGAAAAACAAGAAAAAAAACTTACAGGAACTAAAGGAAAATTTTGTCACAGAAAACTCCACTTAGAAATGCACAGTAGTTTTTCATAAATACTGCCTGGAAACTAAGCATCACCAAGGGAAAAAGATTCAGGGAGATTTACTACTTAAAATACAACTTTTAACAGAAAGCTATTTGGAACAAAGACCTATTTTTGCAGTTATCACTACTGTTATACTATCATTCCTGC
>NW_010392634.1:61497-63709 GCF_000710305.1 Buceros rhinoceros silvestris
CCGGCTGTAATTTACCACAGTACTTACCAACACCCAAGCCTCCAAAACAAGAATTGCATTGGTTGAAAACAGTGCTTCGTGCTTCTTTTCTCAACCGCCCCACACGCTGCACTGCCATTTTCAAAAGAAGAGATGGTCGCAGAAAAAAGATCTGCCAGGGTCCTGGAAAAGGGCACCAGGATAGGACCAAGGGCTCAGACTGTGCATAACAGAGGCTCCACAGCCTCTCCAGGTGAGACTCTTCTGCTCTGCACCACTCCTACTGCCAGAAAGATTGTCCCAGCCCTTAAAGCACACATCTCCCCCAACGCAGCCCAAGCCCTTTACCAGGCCTCTCTCTGCACTGGACCCTGAAGAGATCGCTCCTCCTTTACATTGTTAACTTGATGTTTGAACTTCATGCTTAACTCTTTCGTTAGTATGTCCTAGTCTTTTCTCCAGATTAAATAACACCCAGTTCTTTTCACGCTCTCCTCATAAGGCCACATTTTCTACATTTCTGATCCTTCTAGGTGCTGCTTTCCACAACCCTTTCTATGCTGGTGCACAAAAACACTATGCAGTTGCAGTGCCCAAATCTGGGCAAAGTCTTCCAGCTGAATGCTTCCCTATGCAGAAAATACTCTTTTCTTCTTACAGAAAAACGTCCTTTACTGTTACGTGAGTCACAGATAATAATCCTATGTACAAACTCCAGCGCGTTTACTTTTGCAACAGCAGGACTCTGTTGCCTCAGGTCCTGCCCATGAGCAGTTATTGCTGCTGGGCCCACTGCTCCCAGCCTGCAGGTGTGCAGCTGAACTCTCCCACCATGGAGCTGCCCCTCAACCCCCTGCTCAACCCCATCCAACCCCTCTTTTCAGACTGCTTATCCAATCTGTCACAATAACTGTAAGTTCAAAGCATCTTCTCAAACAGACATGCAGCTCCACCCAGTTTCATTCAGGTATTTAATCAGCAGCCCTCATTCCTTCACCCACATCATTAATGGCAAATATTAATTAATACTGGACCTAGAACAGACCACTTAAATCTCAGTTTCACCTGTCTTGTTTGAAACTAATTAGTAACTACCCTCTCAGTTTTCTAAGCAACTGCAAACATTCCTGTGAGCATTTCACCTAATCCACGTTTCCGTAGCTTGCTTCTAATAACATGCATTGTCTTGCATCATCTACTGTGCAATTCCCACCTCACAAATTACTTACCAGACTGAATTAGAAAGCTGGTCTTGTGACACTTCACGTCTCCTTCACAATAAATAATCCCATGGATTTACTTACATGGGAAAGGTACTAGAAAATCATTTTATTATTTCCAATTTTTTTTACAGACTGTTTCAGATATCTAACATGTCATCAGTTCCTTGTGGACTTCACCAGTGACAGACCTTTTACAAAAGGCAAATCAAGGTTTTAATATTAGCAAAAACAGCACAGAAAATAAAGCCAGCAGTTTTCCAGATTATAAATAAACTATAGTATGAACCAGGAGAGTAATGGTACTCTTCCCCTTAATAGTTCTGGAGAAATCATAATAGGAACAAGTACCCAAATACCAAAACAGTATCCATTATATTTAATCTACTTAATCCATTCTTTTTAATCTAAAGTATTTCAGAGATACTTCCAGGAAATATTTATCCTGTGGGGACGAGGTGTAGAAAAAAAAAAAAAGGTCACTAATCTTTAAGAAAAGTTTTCTAAAATCCTTACTAAGGATTCATAACAAACAGGGTTAGATTTTTGCTTGTAATAAACTGTGATCTGATGCTTCTCCTTCACAAGCTTCTAACAGTGCTACTACAGTAAGTATTCAGCAGTTTCTCAATTTTCACCTCTCTTCCACATTAGCTTAGCCAACAAAGTAATTCAGTATACATTCACAATCTCATTCTGACAATCTAAGCACAGTCCCTCTCACTTTAAGCTACGTGAAAGACACAGAAATTACCTAGCAAAGCCTGCAACTCTCTAGTGCCTTCACTTCCTTCCACCATCACAAAAAGTATTTCATTACCTCTTTACGCAGCAACAAGCCTATTCTTAATAGCCACTGACTTAGTAATTCCCAGCAACCAATTAAAATTTGCTGGGAAAATAATTTCCCACAGCAGCTTACCCCATTTTCAGACAAACAATGCAGCAGGATGTCTAGAAGGATAGGTTTCATAAAGTGACTAACAAGTGATGTCAAGCCATTTTATGAACCG
>NW_010392634.1:63826-75184 GCF_000710305.1 Buceros rhinoceros silvestris
TGAAGTCCTGGGCCCCTAGGCACTCAGATGGTGACCCAACGCAGCAGTTATTTAGCACATGTGCAGTGCCAACCATTCTGCAAAATACACAAAACTTCTTATTCATTGCTTGAAATTACTTCTTACACAATATAATTAACACATACATGCAAAAAACAGGGGCCGAAACAAATGCCCTTACAGGGAAGAGCTACCAAGACCAACATACACGCGGGATTTAAACACCTAACCTAAGGTGCGCAGAAAGTTGTTTACATTCTTCATATACCAGCAGGATATTAACATTAGTGAAATGAAGGCACGGGTCTGTAAGAGATCAGATGTAAAGGGATAAATTTAAGGCAAAAAATTTAGTCTTAGCATTAAGGAAACATCCTGACAGTCAGAACTGCTGGTCTGCATCCCCAGGGGAAGGACCGGAGGCTGCAGCTCTTGACGTCTAAACAAAGATTGGACAAGAGTCCTGGAGCTGCTCGGCCAAGACAACATGCTCCAGCTCAGTGTTTCTTAAACTGGCCTGAGGGCAAGGCAACGATAAATGGGACGCACATATAAAGAGAAGGACTACACCAAGTGGTTTGTTCAGCCTGTCTGCACTGAGTACCGCACTCACTCCACGAAGACGTGTTGCTGTGGAGCAGCAAGAACTGTGCATCAGCTACTCCACAGCACATGTGCATATTGCTGTGTGTTTGCGAGAGCAAAGCGATCCCAAGTAGCTATCCCAGCTTTACATCCCTCCCCGCTACATCGGGACTGAAGGATATATATACACCAAGGCATCCCTCAGTGTACAGCTGCATGCAAGGACAGTTACCATACACCAGCTCAGATATGTGCTCATCTTTTTCAGGAAGAAATGTTAAGGAGATGCATTACTTCTCTGAAGAGATGCTTCTCTCTCCTAAGCGTGGGTATCCCCCCATGGCAGATTGCAGTGTAATGCAGAGGAGTGTAGTTGAAAGAGAACACAAATGCATGTGGCAGAAGTAAAAGAGCTAAATCAGGATGAAAGTATTGGGAACTGACAGGATGGTTCCTGAATCCACAAGGCCAAGAATGGGGTACAGAGAGAAGTAACAAATTTATTTTGGTGCTCCCCATCAGGAGCTGGAGAACAGGGCTATGAGCTACGGACCAGCAAAAACAGGCTATTTTTGAGGATCTGGAGCAAAAAAAAAAAATAGCATCCAGTTCTTGAGGAAAGGGAACACAACATGTCTTGCCATTAACCACATGTTGGCTAGTCAGATTTTAACTGTCAACCCACCTCATTCAACTTGTACATCTCATCCTGAACAGATGTGCTTGTGTGCACTTCCTAAAGCCAAGTGAAGGCTGTACTATTTCATGCTATGTTCTGAAAGGAGGTTCAAGTGAACATTTCAGAAACAATAATCTAGATGACCTAGAAGCATCTTTTCCCATAGCTATTTTCCATTATTTAATGCAACTATATTTGTGCACAGTTATGGATATCTTTAGCGCAGATCTTAAAATAAAATGATTCACCAAGTGTGAGAACTTCTAAAGTATGGTAACAGATGTTACGTTTCTGATGGCACAGCCATGCCATTCTCATACACTCTGCAGCAAGTCCCATGACCCCACCACACACATAAGAGACACAAATGCTAAAAGCAGCATAGCTGTTTCTTCTTGATCCTCCAGACGCTGACAATATAAAAGATGAAGGGCCAGATTTAGACTTTGGACTGAAGTAATACTTGGACTGTGCACTTCAATGCCTCCTTCCCAACGTCAGCTACCAGACTTCAGCCCCTTTCCCTCAAAGAACTTTGCTGCTGCCTACCAGGACCACACAAACACCCATGGCCATCCCCACTGCTCCAGCAGAAGGCCAGTCTATAAGAATAATTTATGTCTGGATTTCAGGAGGGAAGCTGTATCACAGCTGGATGACAGTAGTCAAGAAAAGACCACGTTTCCTTTCCTGAACACATTAAGTTGTAACGCTCCCCTGAGTACAAAACAGGGCTCATACAGGCTACAGAACACGTGCTTTCAAGTTTCTTGAACTGCTCTGGCTACAAGGAATTTGAGTACTTAAAATAGTGTGGATATACTGAATATATGAAGGTAGCCTTAGTGGCCACATAAAAAAATCACCCTCATACAGTTTATCTCATACTAAACATTTAGTCGGTATTTAACTGAATAAGTCAGTTCCTGCAGAAAAAAAGAACGAGAAGTAACAGAGTGTTAACTTCACTTGCTCACCACAATGATTTAAAGTACTTTTGACATCCTTCATCAAACTTAAGACACTGGTATTTGGGAGATTTCATAAGAAAGACCCCCGTTCTTTCTTGGTCAGACATCTGTGATCACACTAGCACTCAAACTGTTACATCCTCCTGCAAAGAAACTCCATAAATAAAACACCCAAGCTTTGCCCTTAGACTGCAAAACACAAGACTTGGAGTACAATCAAATGACAATTAATGAAGCAGCAGACATGAAAACACAGTAAACGGGACTTCACCAACTTCATCCTTTGTGGTTGCAAATTCCATAGCAGGAACCAAAAATGACTTCTTCCTTGAGGATGATCTTAAATGGTCAAAAAGGGTTTTTCACTGCTATGAAAGAGAAACCTGTGTCAACTAACTAATCCTTTTCCAAAGCCATTCCCACTCAGTCAGACAACACACATGACAAGCTCTGCGAAAGAAGCAGGGAAATTTCGGCCTCAGTGCAGTCAACGGGCATTAAAGTCAGTGCCAAAACAAAGACAGAAATTAGCAAAGCATCTATCTGATGAATTTGTGAGAACTCATAAGCAACAAAACTGAGTTTATTACGTCTCAAAATTCCCTGATGCAAATATGTTGGGGAAGGGTGGGAGGTTGCAAGATCAAGTTGTAATGCAAGAGAACTATTCCTTTAAAGCACCCATGGGCAGAAGAGCTTACTGTCAAAAGGAAAACTGTGACCTTTAATAAAATTGTCTATAAATATACAGAACTTTACGATTTCTTGTAGTTTATTAAAGTAAGACTTCTGCTATAGAAATCTGTTGCCTTTACAGATGCA
Source organism: Buceros rhinoceros silvestris (assembly GCF_000710305.1). NCBI lineage: Eukaryota > Metazoa > Chordata > Aves > Bucerotiformes > Bucerotidae > Buceros > Buceros rhinoceros. The sequence continues at coordinate 66,884 of NW_010392634.1, forward strand.
AAGTTTTTGCTTTGTTAAACTAGATGAACAGAAACTGCCACTCATGTCAGTATGGAGAGGCTTCCACTAGTTCTGAGGAGAACAGCAGGTAATGCTGCCCCTCACCACAACCAGGTTTTTCTGAACTTCAGGCTCACAAATGGCGCCAAGGACACCTATGTTACTCGCCAAATCCCATCAATTAGCCAAAGGGGATTAAAAAAAAAAAAAAAAAAAAAAAAAAAAAAAAAAAAAAAAAAAGATGACAACTTGTTTTAATAGGTTTGTTCTCAGGAGTTTTACATCACTTCTGCTTACCTGAAGCACAAAAAACTATAACCCTGTCAGTCTTGGAAAGTTCAACAGAGAAGGTAAACACAGAAGCTGAACTTCTCCTTTGAGAACTGCCACCATTCTGACTGATTAAATCTTTACAAGCTTATAAGAGACCACAAACAGGCAGAGGTGCTCAGAGTACCCTCCTACAGTATTAAAATCTCTAAAACATAAAGATGAGCCCAAAGAAGACTGGTATAGAGGCAAAGCAGGCTCAACTTCTATAGTCCTTCTACAAGGGCTGACGCTAATGCATTTCTTCAGAATTAAACATACATGACCAGTCTGATTATTACAGTGTAGTTACACTAGTGCAACACCTTCAAACTGTTAAAAAAGATGGTTTCTTTGATAGAAACCTCTTAATACAGGAGGCCTAAAAGTATGTCAAATAAGAAAGAAAAGCATTTTGACAAAAAATTTAACACAGGGTAGAAAACAGTTAGAAAAGAACTTTAGAACAAATGCATTCTTGTTACCTGTTTTGAAAGTTACTCCACTAAATAAATGCTTTGCCACTGTTGTTTTTCCAGCAGTTCCTCTTGATAAAAGTCTGCTTTTGAAACATATTTATTATCTATAGAAAACACACATCAGCAGTTGTACCTACTTTAAGTTAAACACAGAGATTCAACTTGCTTAACCAAGCACAACTTGCATACGTACAGGCCTAAGAGCATAGTTTTTGTTAAACACACAGGCAAAATACTAATTACATCAATAAAGGCATTCACTAAAGGAAAAAAGTGTTGTATCACAAATGCTTTATTTCCTATATTAAAAAATACAACCTGATTTTTCAGTGGATGATGCTTTTATATATACACACACATATATGTAAACCCCCACAAATGCACCAGCCACAAAGGAAAAAAAAAAACAAACATAAAAAACACTGATCTCTTTATCAGATCTAGCAAATTTACACAAATCTTACTAGAAAAAAAAAATTCCCACAGGTCTGCCAAAATATTTTCAGGCCAATTGCAATAATCTGGAAGTCCATAATGTTGGGAGTCTGGTACAGAAGATAAATTTGATTTGCCTTAGCTGATTTATAGGGTCTCAAGAAGACTGTGAGACACTCCCTGTTTTCTTCAAAAACGAGGAAAAAGTTGGAAAGCCAAGGCAAAGAGAAGAGGGGACAGCCAATGGGAGACTACAAAGGCATCAAAGGCATGGCTGGGAGAGATAAGTAGGAACTATAAATCACATTCACATTGTCGTGTGCACTTGAGGCTTTTTTTTCCTTTTTAATTTACGTTAGATGTTTTTTCCAACTCTTAAGCCATTCATACCTCAAAAATGGACTGTTTGAAATGCAGAGGTCAAACATGCAGAAGCAAACATGCAGAAAAAAAATTTATTTCAATAATCTTAAAAAGCAAATGAAATGGCACCTGCAAAAGCTATTAGACTTTAGAACGCTGATTTAATGCATATCCCCTTATAGAGGCTTCTGAAAATTTAGAGCAAGTATACAGAAGATGCCAAACAAAGTACCTAAGACAGTACTTAAACCAGATTAATTCATGTAATGGGAGTCACAGGGCTCTGTCTGATACCAAGCTGACTGTCAGGAGTGCAAGCTTCCTAATAACTCAGGTCCCACCTTCTGAAGTTTTATGGCATTTACAGAGGAAGAAAAACTAAAATACCACACATCAGATCTAGCAAAGAACCATGTATATTCAGCTTTAAGCAACAGAGGAAAGACAGAATACACTAAGTACTGATACATCAAATAACTTTTAATCTCCTCCTCTTTCACTGATCTCCAGCCAGAGTCACTGTATTTGACAAGAGTTGTACCACAGCTATTTGAGCTCTGTATAGGCGTATAGATCCAATTAGAGCAAGTCAGATCTCCATCAAAACTGCAGAAACATACACGGATGTAACCTGCTAGTCACTGGCAAAATCTCATTCAATTGCCACTGTAAGTAAACTCTGTGTACACTAGCTGTATAAAAATGTATTTTGATCAAAATATTCTTACTATCTACTTTGACATACTTAAACATCTGAAATATACTTGAAAAAGGAAAAACTCGAAATTTCACAAAATGTCAGTGAGAAATTACACTATGAGATTTTTAAAAATACAAAACCAACAAAAAACAGTAAACAAAGCCACCTAAATTGATCAATACCAGTTGCAAAGAACACACAAAACCATCTTGCATTATTTCTACCTAAATTTCTCCTAAAAACTTGGGATTATTTCATCCCACAGGTGGTTTTCACCTTTTTCTTCTCTTTTTTGTCCCCCAAAAGTGAAGCAGCACTAACCAAAGAAAATGCAGAAAATTGATTTCTGTAACATAGACAAAATATTTTGCAAAAATACTTTCCATAGAAGAATCAATACCATTAAGCAGGAGCGAATTTTACTGCCTGTATATGCCAGCAGCCATTATAATATTGTTGCTCATAAACAAGCACCTAGTGTTGGGATCAACCTTTTAGTTCCTCCCTCACTCTTAGCACATTCTGTTGCAGAGCTGCAAGTTCAAATTTGTCAGGCAAAATGCTTCACTTACTTCTTAAGATTGCTCATTTCATGCTACGCTGGAAATGATTATGTTCTTAACATAAGGAAGACTGCAACTTCATTATCAGGTTTAAGTATCTGCCTTCCAGTTGCATAAATGACAGTCAATTTGGTTTTTGTAAAAGAACAGAACTGCTCTGGAATTAGGCTGAAGTTTAAGAGTTGCTAGAACTCCCCCAATCAAGATTAACGCTATCAAAACAGCCACCTTCATGACCCTTGATATTCTCCTGTCAGACCATCTGTCAACAGTTCTTGGGGGAAAAAAAAAAAAGGCAAAAACCCTATTTTCTGTGCTTGAGCACTTCTCCTTCCTATCAAACAACATTAAACAAGGTTTACACTGCAGAGTAATCACCTGTTACCACTATTTCAGTCAGTTACCTGCTGGGAAAAGAGCCTATTTGCACTGAAGCAGGAACAAGAGCACGAGTTTATTACTCCTCTTCCCTTGCAAGTACTAATAAATATGGGAGAGGTATTACTCCCGCCGTACCTTCTGCTGAGGCTCCTCCTCACCTCATAATTGCTGAGCCTACCATTTTTCTGTGTGTCTCCATAACTCGCTCACATACTGTGTATTTTAACTCCTAAAGGTTTTTGGTTTGGGGTTTTTTCTTCCCTTTTTTTTTTTCATTAAAGCCAAAACCTGGGTGGGACATGGCAGTATTTCAAATGATGAATCTTCTACAACCACTTTGATATCAAAACCTGCAAATTAACACTGGAAGAATATTAAAGAAATACAAGCAGAACAATAAAGACAATTAAAAACCACAGGTAATCCCACTAATTTTTTTCCTCTCGACAGGATACACATGTCTCTGTACATTTTTGTATCCAACAGTTCAAGATGTAAGATCTTCTATGCAGAGAGAAAATACTACCGTTTTGTTTTGCTATACGTGATACGTAGGGAAGATTTAAATATGCATTAAAAATAATAATTTTCTCAATATCTTCACGCTCTTTAAAGCGAGCATTATTTTACAATTGTCTGGTCTGTTAAACCAATACTCACATTTTTAGGGTAGTTTGAATGAAAGCTCAGAGTTCAGTTATGATTTTTCAAGTACTCACAAACACTCACGTTACTATATCAACCTAGCAGCGTTATCAACCTAACAACCAAAATGGATCAATCTAACAACCAAAATACCTTCAGCAAAAAACTTTTGTCTAACGTTTGTAGCAGGCACATCATTTATTTGTGTAAAGAATTTCAGCGTGACATGATAAACTATATATCACATTCAAAAGGTATTTAGCACACAGACATGCCCTATGCAGAAGCCTTCCTCGCACTACTTGATCATCTACCCAAAAGCATATTCCAAATCCAGAACTACCTGTAAATTTAAAACACAGCTTGGAAAACACTTTGTAATAGAGTTGCACAGATCCTTCCTTCAGAGGATCCCAGGCACCCGAGCACCTACTCACCCACCGCACAGCACTAACCCTTGGAAGCTGTTGGACTTGCTGCGTGTCAAACCACTTGTGCAGGTGTGAAACTGCTCTCCAGGACATGAAGAAAGCCTAGGCCTTTCACTGGCAAAGGCTACCACACTGTTAGAAGCTTTTAGCAGATATGACAGACCCTCAGAAAACATTCAAGACAGACTTCTTTAGAGTGAGGGGTGGCGAAAGGAAAAAGAAACGAAAGGGGGCAGCAGAGGGGGAAGCCCTGGACAGTAGATTAGCCAAATAATACATAATTCCCTCAAGACTGTGTGACAAGCATATTCAATTTAGAAACCAGTCAGGCATGCATATAAACCTGTTTTCTAACATCTCCCTACAGCTCTAATTAAAACACAAGGAGGCATTAACGATATGTTACATTCAGCATTCAATTCAATAAGCAAGAAACACATCTCTGTAACCTAATGCTGTAACAGGTGTAATTTAAAGAAGGAAAGCACTCCAAACTTTTCAAATAAAGTTTAACAAGCTAGGGCAAGCGTCCCAGGATTTAATCCAAGAGAAAGTTATAACAAATAGCATCAGCAGTCACGAGCTTATCCTCCCACCTTCTCCTGCTCCTCTGAACAGGGCAGCTTAACAAGTGCCAGTGGAGCCTCCACAGTTATGCTCGCAGCTGAAGGTTCTCTTTCTTTGAATCCCAGTAAAGCTTGTACTATGGCTCTACAAATGCAAGAGCTTTCATTACACCCAAGATCACACGTTCCAAATTGCTCTAATCCCCAAACTCTTGGTCTCCTACACACTGAAATATGACCTTAAATGTTGGAAAAGTTCAGATGCCATCTGGAGATGAGTGACTTGGAGATAAATAAATAGGAAAGAGCTAACAGCCCAGGGAAACAGGGACGTGGTTAGTAATTACACAGACATCTCTCTACAGAAGTCAATACCTGGGCTGTCACATTACACTTCTGAAACACCTTTGCTAGATGCCATCTTATAGCTGAAATAAGTTGAAGCATCAATAAAAACAATATCTATAAACATTTTTTAGGGGTTCTGAATGTGAGATATGCAGTTGTAGCTAGAATACAGTATAAAGAAAAGTAATTTTAAAGTGACAGTGTAACTGATCATGGATAGATATAAAAGAAATCACCTCTCCCACTACTTTTGTTTTAAATAGCAGCATTAAGTTATAAACGGCTGTGTGCTAAAACGCAAAATTTCATACAGTTATCTCACTTTTCAGAGGTGCCATCAAGCCCTACAGATCTCTGGCATCTCCCACTCCCACCTGATCCAGCCTCTGCCAGCATAAAACCTGCCAGGGCCCTGACATAACGTTTTATACATCAGCTCTTCAAGATGCAAATAGCATCTGTTGGCTTCCATTACATAAATATCCCCAATAAGAGCTATTATTAACTTGTTAGTTTCCATTTTAAGTAAAGTATGTCAAAATTGCATTTATGTCTCCACTTACATGAAGCCTCAAGTGTTATAAGCACTTCAAATCTTCAGAAAATAGAAATAGTATGTGATTTCAGAGGAAGGGTTCCCCTTCCCAGGAATCTGAAATCCCCCGAGTCCCCTTAGCCACAGCTCCCACAAAAATTGTGAGAGCAGGGACAGATTAAGCTGTCACGATCAAAGAGCAAGTTTTGTCTAAGTCCATTTCTGTCTACAATCCCAGAAGTCACTGACCAAAAAGCAATGACACCACTGATCTAGACAAAACTGCAAGTTTGTGGTTATAAAATGTATCAAGAGAATCATACCCACAATTAACAAAACACTAACTTTTAAATATCATTCTTTGTAATTAAATTGCCCTGTATTTCCTGAAGAGTGGGCACAACGCTACACTATGGAACCCGTTCAGCTAAGAGCCCCAAAAACACATATCATCTTCTTAAAGGAGACTTCTAGGGACCAAAGGAGAAAGATACACCACAGAAACAGAGGTTTATATAACATTTTCACCCATGGATGGTAAAAGATGCGCTACAAAAAGGGGTACACATTCCTACTCTGGATATATCCCCGGTCTCACTGGGGGAGCTAAGCAAAAATGTAGAAGACACCATGCCATGCTCCTTACCCTCTGGGGCACAATGGTCAGAAATTAATTTCAAAGATTGAACTAAGATCCTTAAACAGACCTCGAGAACATCGTAGGGATATCAGTCTCAAACTCGAGGCAGGTTGCACAGTTTAACTTAACTTCTCACCAGCAGGTCTAAGAAATCCTGCCATTTTCACCACAGCCTTGGACACCTGCTGTCACACCAGTCAAGGGTTAAGGTCACCAGTCAAGACTCACCACAGGTCTGCTGCAGCAAGCTCTTTGGGGTAAACTCTCTACAGCGCTCAGCACGTGGTAGCTACTACAGTGACCACACGCATGCTTGTCTGCCTATATGTACATACCTAAGGCTGTACAGGTAAAAATAATAAATGTAGCCAAGCAGCCTTTGTAAATTCTCCGCTGTAAGGAAACCATCCAGCTCTAAGAAAACGGCATGCGTTTTAGAAACCAAAGCAAAAAGCCCACAGCAATCTCAGGTATCCAGATAAAACCCAAATGCAAACTTCCCAATTTTCTGCTATGGAGAAGTCCAGAGAACCACAGAGGAGGAAAAAACTGGGTTTATTGTAACACTACAGTGAGATCCTCTAGCCCAAGCTTTTACATTCACAGCGGATTTTCACTTTTTAAACAAGAACCCAAACGAACTTGCATCCTTGCCAATAAATGCCACCACGTATGTTCCTGCATCAGCTCTCTAGCAAATCTTTGTGGGTACCTGGTGCATGTATGTAATAAATAAAACAAACAAACAAAAAAAGCCCACAGTTGTGCTGACTGACCCAACTCAGGGGAATTTTTTCTGCTGGGGGAGGGAAGGAAGCCTGTTCTGTAAAAGGAACCTAGAAAAAGGAAACATCAAATGAAAGACAGGTAACAGAAACAGCTCTCATTATTTTGATGACTTTTACTGCATCTAACGACCAGCTTTTGCAGAAGAGAGCTTTTTTCTTCTCCTCTTTGGCACTAAATCCAGGGCATGTCATGTCTAGTCTGGAAAGAGGTCAGAAGTTCAGTTTAAAAAGAAAAACAAATCAAAACTTTGGATCCCAAAAGCACTACCTTGCTTTTAATTTGAAAAGGCACTTTCTTAACTAAAGCAACTTCAGATTGCATTTTCTCCTCCAGTAAGTGCAGGTGAAGGCTTTTCTGACGTCCTAAGGAACTCTGTGGCAGGCTTGAAAGTTATGCTAACACACCTTCATGCAGGTCACGCTTTCCTCTCTAAACCCCTGAGCTCTCATTTTCAGGTTAGCTCCAACCAACTCAAAGATACAGTCTCACTTTGTAGAGATTAGCAGGTGTGCTCGAGATGCTCTACAGAACAGCCCACAACAAGCACCAACGCGACGTAGAAAGCTGGCTGCAGAGAAAGCAATTCACACATACCAAGACAAAACACAGTTCTTAAATCTTTCAGTTTTAGTGCAAAGGCTCTTTTAAATTAACAGAGAAGCACAATAGCTTTCAAGTTTCTAGTGTATTTTAATCACAGGGTTTCTAATCACAACTGGATGCAGTCTCCAGCATCCCCTCCTCCTGAACATGAAAAAAAAAAAGCTTTAAAGTTCAGCGCTAATTTAGTGATATTTTAATTAAAGAACACAGCCACTCATTATTACAATTTGTGAACAATAGCCGAACACTTCAAATAACTATAAATGCTCTTCATAAAAGAACTGCAGTTAAAAACCAGAAAAAAAAGCAGCATTTATTCCTCCCATTAAGAAGGTGGCCTCTACCTAATTCTCCCATTAATCATAACATAATTATTTGCAAGTGCTACTTTTGCTACGTCCAGGGCCGCTAATCATACCGGTCACCGCACACCCGTAAGACGGTGCCATGCCTTTGCAAGAAAGATGAGCAACGTTAAAGCAAACACCGTGCAAGGGAGGAAGGTTTGATTTGG
>NW_010392635.1:0-8358 GCF_000710305.1 Buceros rhinoceros silvestris
TATTTAAATTTATTATTTATTTAAATTATTTATTCCTTAATGTAAAATACGTAAAAAATACACTTACCACCCAATTTTAAAAAAAATATATTTATACCTAAGCTTGAACACATATAGTAAAAAAACCAGAGGTATTATCCACATGAATGGAATTATGTGTATGCTTCTGTGTTTGTATAAAAAACATAGCTTTGGTCAAATATTTCAGTTTCTCTCTCGAGCATTTTGTACAAGTTAGGGGATGCCTTTGAAGGAATGGCAGTTAGGTGGGAAGAACCCCTACCAAAACCTAAAACATTCATTCTTTCGTTACGGAATTTACAGTTTAGTTACAGCTGCACCCATTGCAGAAGTTCTTGTACAAAACCTTAATCTGCCATAAAGGAATATTATTTGTGTAATCAGAATTCTTTTATTCCAATTATGTCACCCTGCTAGTGGTTTAAATTTGCGATCAGATGCTATAAGGGTTCTTACGTATTTTGCATTCGCTTCTGCTCTTCAGGCAGCTGCAGAAACTGCATATGACATGGTATCACCAGGGCCTACTTTTATTGAAGCAAAAAAGATGAAACGATTCCCTCGCCATCGTTTAGCTCATCAGCCAGTAGACCTACGGGAAGGTGTAGCCAAAGCATACAGTGTAGTAAAAGAGGTGAGTGCAAAAGTAATTATTCTTAACCAAGCTTAAGAATTAGTTCGTAAGACAGCAAATAAAATATTAGATGTTATTTTAAGCTGACCACATGAAGAAGGGGATTTAAGTTTTGAACACCATTGTCTTCATGGGTAGTCTTAAACTAACAGAAACCCTGCATGGAAGAATCAGTGAAGCAGAAATAAACTAAGATGTTATGCAGATAAGTGCTTCAGTCCTCTACAGTTATGAATGTTTACAGTTAATTCTGAGACACGTAAGCCAGACTTCCCACTTTGCGTTGCCTGTCCTTCTCTTCCTGCCTTCCCTTCCCAGTTACTGTTAATTCTGAGGTTGTCAGAGTTTAAGTATAATGCTGGAGTTAAAAAAAGTGAAAGCTCTCTTTACCATGACAGTGTATTAAAAAGTAGAATGCTGGTATTCTGTAGTGTACTTTTAATTAGTTACACCTGATACCATGTCTAGGAAGTTAGGTCTCAGCTGGGTAGTTTTCAGTGAATTCTGTATTTTAATAGCTCACAGTACCCCACAGCTTCTTCCCTTAGGCATAAGAAGTGCCACCAGAAGTTAATGAAAAATTTTCATCTCTACGTTCATAGTCATGTTATTTTAACCTCATTAGAAGAATTAAATCATACTTGTATCAGTATGGTTGTACTACAGTTATAATACAAATAATACAGAGGACAAATGCTGAGCAGTTTAGGTTTCCCTTAAAATTAGGAGAGGTTGCTTTTTCTGTTTTCAGTGTTTCTGATTTCTATTAATTTCTCGAAGGGAATTACGGACACAGCCCAAACCATCTATGAGACTGCTGCTCGTGAGCATGAAAACAGAGGTGTAACTGGAGCAGTAGGAGGAGTCCTCCGCCAAATTCCACCAACTGTGGTGAAACCTTTCATCGTTGCAACAGAGGCAACCTCAAATGTTCTGGGTGGAATGAGAAACCAGATCAGGCCTGATGTGCGTCAAGAAGAGTCTCAGAAGTGGCGCCTTGGGGAGGATTGAGATTATAAATCTGGCTCAGTAGGCAGGTAGAAAGGCTGGAAATGCAGAAGACTCTCCGATTGGCAGCTTTAGGTGGAAGTTGCTTTGTTTTGTCATGCTAATCTCAGGAACAAATGAGGTTTTCAACTATTATTAGCAAAATATCCAACCAAAAATATTTATGAAGTGAAAAGCAAATTGCTACTTGCATTTACTATGTGCTACCAATACATTTGGTAGGTAGTGCCGAACATAGCGAAGCATGCGCTGCCAACTCAGAGACATGCTTGCTCTGTTCCATTTACCCTGTTATTCTTGGTAAATTTAACATCTGAAGTAGTAGCCTGTATGGTGAAACAAAGTACACTTTAAAGATGTTTTCTGAGCATAGTCAAAGAACTGAGTTCAATGAAGAGCTCTGCAGATGTTCTTCACTGACTAAAGCATAAAAACTTCCATTTTGGATGTGAGACATGAAGGCTGTGTAATATGGAAGCAGATAATATCGGTTAGTGGTCATAAGCATCGCATCTAGTGTGGCACTTACAACAAGGGCAAGCTTGATAACCATTCAGAATTTAGATTCAATGTTGATATGCCTATGAACAGGATTTGTTCCTAAATACTAAATACCTACTTTTGTGGGTCTGAATGTGGCAGAAATGGTCTGTTGAGTTGCACTTTAAAGAATGTGGCCTGTACATTGTGCTTTTTTTTATAGTGTGAATAAAATGTAATGTGCATTATCCTTTATGTGGTTTAGAAGCTTACACAAATTATTGAAAAGAACATCATTTGATGATGATCCTACAGAAAAGTGTCTTAAATTTGTTTAAACTACTCATATGTAAACCCACTTTTGTCTTCTGTTATACTAATTAAATTGCTAAAAATAACTATTCTTCAGGAAAACAGCAGTTAAATATTATTGTGGCCAACAGTTCTTTGTAAGAATGAGAAATCCTAAGTAAAACCAAATTATTTCATAATTTGATAGATAAATTCTATGCAGACATTAATAATCTGCTTTTATTTAAAGTTCACATTGTTGCAAAGTTGCTGCTCTCACAAGATATTTAATATAAATCATGTGTCAGATATTTGATGATGAGTATTTGGAGTCATTTAATTGGAACTGGGGATGGGTGAGAGGATTTTTTTTTTTTAAAAAAAGGACAACAGAAGTTCAAAAGTCGAAGTTGGTACTGATACTATGCACGGATTAATAGGTGACCAGGGTTTCCACAGAGCTTTATTAAGCAACTAACATTGTGCTGTTTCTAGACCGTTAAAAGGCTCAGCACTAGTTGTGCAAGAATAAACTTTTTTCCCCTGTAATAGCAAAAACTGGAGGATAAAATATAAAGGCTGTTCTGAATAGAAAAATACTCATTTTGAATTTCAACAACTTAACACTCTGGATGATGAGCCAGAACCTAAGTTTGACATAGTCCTGTGCTTGTCGTAAGTGGAAATCCTGCAAATACGCTATGTGGAAAATCACTGAAAAAGGGACATCAGAGGCTGTTGATAAGTCTTCACTCTCTAAGGGCAATGAGGAAGTAGTTTCACTCTATTTAATACCTGCTGCTAGCAAAAACAACACTGATGGGACTTAGAGGACAAATAGGAGTGTATGAAGGAAAGAAGTTACTGCTTGTTAATCCTGATATCATACTACTGTTCCTGAACACCAAAGAATCCGGTCGGAGGGTAGAGGATTTGACAATGTCCCCTCTGTTGGGAAGACTTCTGCAGTCTGCTTTATTATTTTTCATTAAAAAAAAATCTTGCATTGGGTGACAGAAGAGATGACAGTTTTGTTTCCTTCACTGGAATCATCGACGTTGTGGTATGCTTTGAAGACCTGGTCACTTCAGTAAAACAACTTGCTGTAAGCAGAAAGGTGCTTTTGAGAGGACAAATCCTTGCAGATGTGATGACATAGTATTTTCTGGTGTAAGAACACTTGCTGCCGTTCATACTTCTGTCCAGGAATGAGAGCTGTGTTTTAGTGAGAGCTCAAACTGTCAGCATTTTGCACAGGAATGAGTTTCACGTTTGCTATTTGGCACCTCCTGAAAGCCTTCTCAAGAAGTGGCGATGAGTCAATGCAAGTAAGTAGCAACGCATCATTTTCATTTACTATTACCATACTGTGTAATTTCAGCTGACCCAGTTCGTCCAGTTAATTGGAGTATACTGTAATTGTGTAAATTCACATATTTTCTTCCTTTTTAGCATTGCTGAAAAGGAGTGGTGGCATTTCAGCATTCGTTTCATTTTCAGTTCTGTCATGATCTGATTGTACTGCAATGCAATTAGAATATATTTTTATATGAGGGCGTGCTGTCAAGGTAAAACATTTTTATAGAGTGTCTCATTGTCAGCAACATAGATTGTACAAATTTATTAAACTTCACTTTTTTGCTATGTAAACCCTTGTATTTACTGCTTGCACTTTATTAAGCCTTTTCAGTGGAATTGATTTAAATTTTTTTCCAACGTTTATTTTTACAAGCAGTTTATAATTTTTGGATGTAAACTCTGCAGCATTTTTCAGTTGTATCACGACCATGCAGTGTTTTGAAATGTCTAAAAAACCCCAAACCCCACAGAACTCAGCAACCTAGTCTTTACATTAGGACCTTGTTTTCAAAATATGTCTTGTATGGAGTGGCTTGTGTTTTAAATAAAGAATATATATTGTGTATGAGAAGGTACTGATCAAATGCTCTACTCAATACTGTAAGAGTTTTTAAGCACTTAAAGTAAAATGAGATTTCACTCTGGAGTTACTTCCTGGAAATGAAAGCCTGTGGATACACTACTGTATTCTCTGTTAGCATGAGGAGATCTGCAAAATTGTTGTTGTACTTGGATTTTCCACTGAAATCAGTTGCTATAGATACCTGCACTTTTCATGTTTGTAGTGGATGTAAACTGGCACAGTCCGTGTTTAGTGTTCAAATTCTCTGATGTTGAACTGACTAACACTACTACTGCTTCTACTATTACTTGGTCTTGATAGACAGAATTGTCATCCTGGGCTTTCTTAAGCATCCTGGCACTTCAGATACTACATTGATGAGTGACTGGGAAGTACCTGAAACGTGCAGTGACCGAGAGCAACAAATCGTCAAATCCATGCGAAGGCAGCTTCCATTTCCTTTCCAATAACCTGCTGACGTTCCTAAATACTGCAGCTTTTTAGGTGCTGTGTACCCTGTGTGTACTGGCCTAATGATAAGCATTAGGTCAGTCACCAGTGAGTTTGTATGTGCTTCAGGGATGTGTCTGTTTCTATTATCTCATTAAGTGGTTGATTGTGAACATTCATTGCCTGCTTTCATTTACAGTTGCTTAATTGAGTTGCCAAGAAAGGTTTTGTAATAAACCAAAAAGCTGTTGAGTGGTGATGAACAAGACATTCTTTTGAACGTAATCCACATACCTGCAAATGTGATCCTGCTTTTTCCTTGAGTACTGAAATGTGTGCATTTTTTGAAACGGTGAAATCCAAGGATTTGTTTAGAGTAGTTAAATGCTTCTAAATCTTTAAAATATCCTAAATCTCAGCAATACAAGCATTGTCAGAGAAGATGTGAGTACGTATGTCAGTTTGCATCCCTAGTGTGCATAGTTCTCTGAGTCCCCAGGCCTCATGATTTAAGCTTCTGACAACTGTTTTAAGTTGCTGTACATCTGAATCTTGTTTACAGTTAAAAAATTAGATACTACAAATTAAGTACATAAATAGAAATCGTTCATTTGTACTGGATTTCTTAATAGTAAGGTAGCTCAGACAAACATGGCAATTTATGTATATGTTTGTGTATATTTTTTACATTTTTCCATTTATAGTAGTTTTGTGGTATTGTTTGTATATAGTTTGCTAGTGTAAAGAATATAATCTCCTGAAATGGGAATCGCTGTTGAAGGGAATTGACTATTTCAGCTTGAGTTATTTTGCTTAAAGTTCTTGTCCCCTCAGTATGTCTTTGAGAATTATTTTTCACCATAATTTATATGACACCAAAAGTGTATATTTTAGCTTATTAAAATGCTGAAAGGCCTGAGTGCAAATAGGTTGTCCTGTTAAATACATTTAATGGAAAAACCACAAATTTGTAACAATACATAAATAAATATCTTAATTTGTTCCTTGAGTTGGTTTTCTCTACCCATGAATAGAACTAATACAGAAAACAGTCTCCCAAAATAACAAGAGTTTACTGCAAAGCTTTTTACTTACCTGGCTATACAGCTGTACCTCAAAAATTAAAAAGTTTTATTCTTGGAAAAAAGAGGAAGCTTTAGAATTGCACAGAGGTGAAAAGCGAGGAAATAAATTAACCTGTTTGATAAAACTAACCCACCTCTGTTGTGCAGCAACAAGGCGCACTCTGTGTGATCACTCCCTGTGTCTCCCTTAGGCCTCTTGCCCCGTTCAGGCATCGCGAGTATGCATTTCTTACCTCCACACCTAGTGGAGACTTCAGAGCTTTATTGGCTGCCAAAGCCTGTGAAGAATGCAAAACAATTCTTTTCAGGGTGCTGGTCTGACACCCGCTTCACAGGCATTTGGTTAAGGCCGAGTACTGGGTAGTCTTACGTACTGGTGGCAATGCCAGATCCTCGAATAATGAGACGCACACCTGGCAGGTGTAAATAATTTTCTGCTGTGTTTTGTAGTGCTTATAGCTTAAAGTGACTGTATAATGCCTGGGTAACTTCTGTCAAGCAGTAACACTTCATTTGAGAAGGAAGATGACTCTTCACTCTGTATCTCCACCTTTTTTTTTTAAGCAAGACGTCATGTGGACTAACTTATAATTTCAGTATTTGTATTTAAATGCTCTTTTTTTTTATTTAAGGAAATACTGTGTAAGCAGAATGAGAGTGTGAGGGACTTTTTGTTTGCAAGCAAAGTGGACAAGTTTTTTCTCATCTTTTCTAAATATTGCTCATAGATGCTTTCTTTGAGAGATAAAAGTGATAAAGTTGTGAACTCCTCTGATCTGCAGTCTCTGCTTCCCTGGATTTTTGAGTCATCTGTCACTTGTAAGAAAACAATTAAACAAAAACTGCTAGTAAGTGTTTGCGGTTCTCTGAATGTAACTCTGCTGTAATTCAAGCTTGTAGTCACATGGCCAGAATACCAAGCTTCATTTAGCTCAGAGAAGCCCGAGGGAGATGATCCAGGATGGCACAAGCTGGAATTGCACCCCAAGGAAGCGTCAAAGAAGTTCTATTTCTCTTTGCTGATACTAACGCATACTAGAGCTACTCCTCGTGTCTCCAGGTTAGTCCCGAGAGCAGAGGAAGATTCCATGACGGCTGTGACACTCCAGCTAATTGAGAATTTATGGAAAGCCACCAGTAGATCTCAACCTGGAGCAGCATTAGTTGGTGTCCTTGAACCGCATTCCCAATTGAGGGTGACCCAGAATGAAGTGTTCCATTTTTTTTTAATTTTTCTTTCATGTTGGCTATTTTTGTTAACAATCATTCAAATGTGATACTAAGTGATGGGGTTTTTCCCTTGCCAATTCATGTTTCTAGAAAATAGTGTTCTAAGCCATCTGTGGTGGTATCATAGTTTGTAAAAGACTTCAGAAGCTGCCTTTTTGTGGCAGATAAACTGGCATTTCAAAGCAGTGTTGTTATGAAGTGGAGTGATTAGACGAAAGCAGAATTTACTGAAGGGCAGCAATGAAGTGTTTCTGGCCCCACAGGCAAGGCAACTGTTCCAGCTGCTTAGAAGTGTGTTGTGAGGATTTGGGAGATAGTTACGTGTAGTGTAATTCTGTTCTCAGTCTCTCATTTGCGCATCTAATTATTTGCTCTGTTGTTGATTTCGTTCTGTACTAGGAGCGTGAGTGTTAAATTTGGCTCTTGCAGGCCAAGAGTGGAGGGAAGCTTCCAGGAGGAGTCGACATATGTACCTGTATAGGCAGGAGGAAAGTTGATTCAGTTTTGGGGATCTGGACTACCTGTGCCTTAGCGCAGAACTCAGTAAAATGGGGGTTGATCCATTGTTGCTCGTGGGCACAGAGGCAAAATAAGTAATAACTGTCTTGGCAGTTGTTTGGTATTGAAGATTTGCTGGTGGCTCCAACAACTCGGTGAAACTCAGAGCACTTCTTTCCTTTCTTCCTTTCACGTCTTCTGCCTGTTCAGTTTGGTAATGCTTCCTGCTGTGGGTACAACACGGTGAGGGAGGCTTGTGGCTATTTGTAAGTGAAAAGAATTGTGACTTTGAGGGCATTTGACGGTACTGCGCTGTTCGTTGAACACTCTGTCCTGGTTTTGGATGGAATGAAGTTAGTTTTCTTCCTAGTAGCTGGTACAGTATGGATTTAGGAGAATTAGTTGTTGCTAAGCAGTGTTTATACCAAGTCAAGGATCTCTCAGCTTCTCATACTGCTCTGCCCGCAGAGGCTGGGAGTGATCAAGATGCTGGGAGGGGACATAGCCAGGACAGCTGACCCCAACTGATGTATGATGTTGTGCCATATATATAACCTGGGGAGCTGGCTGTGGGACACGGTGTCTTGGGGACTGGCTGGGCATCAGTCAGCAGGTGGTGAGCAATAGCATGGTGCATCGCTTGTTTTGTATTTTTTTTTATTATTTTATTATTAATATTATCCCTTTCTTTTCTGACCTGTTAAACTGACTTTATCTCAACCTATGAATTTTACTTTTTT